>NC_045960.1:32571425-32704824 GCF_010909765.2 Amblyraja radiata | reverse complement strand
AAGTTTTCAACAAAACCTGCGTGGCGTTGCATTTTCTATTGCCATGAGATTGCCACATATGATGGGCACATATACCCAAAACTCAGCATCTTTACTTTTTAAGCTAAACATGTCCATTTCATTTTGCTCCAATAGTTCTGGATATTTTTAAATGCTTTTCTTTTACTAGACTTTGATGCTAATGATTTAAATGTCTTCAATGTTAACTAATATACTAATGGACTTGATGGAATTAATAGCATTAACATCCAACCTACACAAAATCTTCCAGTCCTAAACTATCCACTGACATAAACTACAAACCCATGTCTCCCGTAGCTATCCTGACTACACCTCTTCTCACCTGCCTCTTGCAAGAGTGGCCTCCTACTCTGTTTCCAGTTTTCACTGAATGTGCGTTCAAGGTAAGCTTTCCACGCAAGGACATCCAAGAAGTCCTCTTTCCTCCTACGTGCGGTTCCCCCCCTCTTGTTGTGGCTGGAACTCTCATCTGCGGCTCCTCTGTTTCCCGCATTCAGCTCTTACTCCCTCTTTCCCAGACAGAACAAGGTTAGAGTTTCCCTGGTCCTTGCCTTTCATCCCATGAGCCTTGCTTCCAACACCTACATTTTTGATATTTCCTTCCTTCAATGCAATCCCACCACCAGTCACATCTTTCCCATCCCTGCCCCTTTCCATTTTCCACCGAGACCTCTCTGCGTAAAATGCTCATCTCTTCCCGTCCAGGCACTTTCTTTGCAGCTGCAGTGATGCAGCACCTGTTCCCCACCTCCATTCAAGGACTCCCAACAAGCTTTCCAAGTGAGACCGAGATTCATGTGCACCTCTCAAACCACATCTACTCACAGAATATGTAATCATAATAAATAACATGATAAACGGGAGACACACTGAACCTTTTTTTTCTGTCTCCTGTTTATCATGTTATTTATTATGATTACACATTGTGTTGTGCTGCAGAAAGTAAGAATTTCATTATTCTATCTGGGACATATGACAATAAAACATTCTTGACTCTTCACCAATCCTATAACCACTCAACCAGGAGAAGATGCCAGAAACATAAATGGATTCTGCCTGACCAGGTCAACTTTCTTCTCCCCCTCCCTAGCTCTGACAGTAGAGCTTATGAGGGTGTAGTCTTTAATAGCCTGATGCCTGTAGGAAGATCTGTTCCTGAACCTCACATTACATTTCCAGGCTCCTGTACCTTCTTCTTCTGCCTTCCCCCCGTTGGCAGTGGTGAGATAGTGTGTGGCCAGGATAGTGTGGGTCTCTGATGAGTTGGCTGCCTTTTGAACAGTGACTCTCCGATATAATCCTTTCGTGGTGGGGAGTCAGAGCAGGTGAGGACTGGGTAGTGTTCACAACTTTTTTGCAGTCTGTTCCGCTTCCTGGACGTTCAAGTTGCCGAACCAGGCCATGATGCAACCAGGTCAAATGGGTCTCTACTGTGCACCTGTAGAAAGTTCAAGATAAATCCTCTTTGACATACCGAATCTCTGGCAATAGTCTCAGGAAGTAGAGGTGCTGGATGTGCTTTCTTTATAAATTGGCATCAGTATGCTGGGTCCAAGAAAGATCGTCGAAATATGCGCGCCCAGGAATTTGACTCTCTCCGTCCCCATTGACATAAACCAGTTCAGGAATACTACTTCTCCACAGCCATCAACTATTAAACTCAACTCATACAAAACCTGAACTTTAATTAGCCTACAACACTTTATATGCGTGTGCGTGTGCGTGTGCGCGTGCGCGCGCTCACACACACACCACCACACACACACACACCACACACACACACACCACACACACAGACACATAATCAGCATATAAGCACATGTTATGTGTGGGTCCTCAACCTTCCTCTTCCAAGTCCACAAACAGTTCTATTGTTTTACTGATATTGAGAACCAGGTTGTCGTGCTGGCACCATTTGGTGAGAGATTTTTAAATTGAAGTGCTGTCTTAGAAGCCAATGAAGCTTGTTAATCGCAGTCAATGGTTAAATTGGGATTGGATAGCCAAGTTTTGTATATGGTCAAGTTTAAAGGCTATTAAATGAAAAGTTCAGTAGCATTTGATGGTCAATTTTAAGAAGCAATACCTGTGAACATTACAGCGACTGATTAGTTGAATTCTGCTCATCCATATCGCAGCAACTAACATGAAAAATCAGAGACGATAGAGGGGTTTGAATGAGGTGATGAGGTTGAGCTAAGTCTTGTCAGCAGACATGGAATTTTGTGTTTTCCAGGCAGGTTTGTGTATGAGAAATTAAGAGATCACTGTGTTTCCGAAGTGAAGGCATTGTCATTGCAGTAGTTTTCGGGTCTCTAATCTGAGGAAAGACATTCTTCGCCATAGAGGGAGTACAGAGAAGGTTCACCAAGCTGATTCCTGTGATGGCAGGACTTTCATATGAAGAAAGACTGGATAGACTCGGCTTGTACTCGCTAGAATTTAGAAGATTGAGGGGGATCTTATAGAAACTTACAAAATTCTTAAGGGGTTGGACAGGCTAGATGTTGGAAGATTGTTCCCGATGTTGGGGAAGTCCAGAACTAGGGGTCACAGTTTAAGGATAAGAGGGTAGTTTTTTAGGACCGAGATGAGAAAATCATTTTTTACACAGAGACTGGTGAATCTGTGGAATTCTCTGCCACAGAAGGTAGTTGAGGCCAGTTCATTGGCTATATTTAAGAGGGAGTTAGATGTGGCCCTTGTGGCTAAAGGGATCAGGGGGTATGGAGAGAAGGCAGGTACGGGATACTGAGTTGGATGATCAACCATGATCATATCGAATGGCGGTGCAGGATCGAAGGGCCGAATGGCCTACTCTTGCACCTATTTTCTATGTTTCTATGTCTATGTTCCAATAGGCGCGATGGATTGATACATAATCATTGGGGGGTTTTTTATATCCATAATAGCAACTTATATGTGCCAAATAAATTAAATTTGCTAACAAAAGATTAAAATTAGACCAGCTTGTATTTAGAAATTGATACAAATGTAATTTAATTTGAAATGTTGTAATTTTAACCAATCTATCAAATTCCTATGAAATGTGGGATTTGTTATAAAATAGTATCAACTTGAGTTACAAGTGGTTACTTATATTATCAGAAGTTAAGTATCTAGAGCTTTCTCAAGCCCCGTCCCGCTTAGGCGATTTTTTAGGTGACTAAGCTATCCGCCACATGGTCGCGGGGTGACACCTGTAGGGTCGTGATTAGTCTCCTCAAGTCGCTTAAAGTGTTGCAAAACGTTTTTCTGTCGCCACTGGGAATTGAATCGCCGCTTGTCTTATCCTGTCGTAGGTTGACGCCAGGTGACGTTGGTTGTCTGCCGGGTGCTGACTTCGGTGAATTCCATTGGCGACTACCTACGTCAACCGGCGACTGAATGTCTTCAGTTGTCGCCGACAGGTCGTAGCTTGATCGCGGGTGGACGGTAGGTTGTAGTCGGTTGTCGTAGGTTGTCGTCTGTGTGGGTCGTAGGTGGACGTCCCTAATGGGTCTCCAGTTGTTGGTAGTTGCCTTAGCTTGACGTCGACCTAGGTGGTAGGTTGTCGTATCTTGTCGTAGGGGGGCTCCTGTCGCCGCTTTTTTTTCGGCTACTTGCTACGACTGTGACAGGCAAAGTGGGATAGGCACATAACATCCAAAATTATATAAGACTCAAGGTTGCACGTAAGCTGCTTTCATGTTGTCAATGCCTTTCAGGCAAAAATATCTAGTCCAAACCTAAGTTTTAGCTACAAACCTGAAACTTTATTCTTGTATTACATTACTCGATTACATAAATTAATAGCATTATAAAATTGCACCCTATTTTGGACACTGGAAAGATGAATGATGTCGTTGGCAATCGCAAAAAAATGTGCGAGTGTTAGGATGAAAATTCATTGTTGAATTTTTATAAATTAATGCAAGATTAGAATAGCTTATCCAAAAAGTGTCTAAAATGTATGCCTAGATGAAAATATTAATACCTTGGTTGAGTAATAGACATTTTTATTAAGCAGGCTGTTGATTGAAATATTTCAGCTACTGGAGGCTGGGAGCTGACCTCTTTCATCTTGAATCATTCACCTTCTTTTCCCATTGGTCATTCATTCCCCTGGTGCTGCCAAATATCACCGCCCCATTAATGTCATATCCAACATCCAGCTGTCATCTTTATATTGCATGGGAGGAAGCGATAATTACAACAATATAATGATTTACACTGCAAAAGTACTTTGGTTGTAAAATGTTTGAGGAAATCATGAAATGTCGTACTCATTGTATTTTTATATAGAGCAAGACTTGTTTTACATGGAGAGGCATGGGAAGAGAAAGGGCAGTTGTAGCATTCAAAGAACTTCATCTAACAAAAAAAAAAAAATGCTGTGGGGCGAATTTTGCAATGTGCAGTCTGATGAATTGTTTGTGGCATAATATGCCTCCCCAACCCCCACTTCCCCACGGTGAAGTCTATCCATGAGTCTAATGTGGAGTGACAGCGCAGGAGATGTAGTTTTACATTCTATAAATTGTAACTGTCTCAAAAAGGGAAGTGAAATTGAATCAATTTTTGTAGTCATTCATTGCACAATATCTATATAACTGAGGCAATTTCTAGCAATGATTGGATCAGTTGGCCAATTAAATTGCTCACATTTTGACATATTTCCCAATTGCCGTGTCCTTCCTTTCAATCAATTGTAATTAAAATTTCAAAAACACGTGCACCAAGAGATTTGGGGAATTTGTATTTTGGGTTCATGACTATCACTAGAATCATAGAGGCATACAGCACAGAAACAGGCCCAAAACATCCATGCTGACCACAATGACCCATCTAAACTAGTTCCAGTTAGATTAGATTAGATTATACCTTTAATAATCCTTTACAGGAAATTACAGTGCCACGACAGCTTCAAGACAGACATAACACTACACATTTCCTCAAATGGCTTCCATACTTAACAAGTTAAAATACAAGTTAAAATACAAGTTAAAATACAATTAATTTAAAAAAAGTGCAGTTATTTATGCGCATTATATAACCTTATAGCAGCTGGTAAACAGGACTTCCTATGTCTCTCAGTTTTGCACATTGGTGCAATCAGCCTCTGACTGAAGATGCTGCTCTTGATCACCTTCAGGGCATGGAGTGGGTGATGGGGTTGGTCATTATTGAACCCAGTTTGTTCAGAGTTCTGGCCTCTGCCACCTGCTGGACCGTTCGTTGCTCAGCCCCGACCACTGAGCCGGCCTTCCTGATTAGCTTGTCCAGTCTGTTTTTGTCCGCTATGCGGGCGCCATCTCCCCAACAGGCCACAGCAAAAAACAGAGCACTGGCCACCACTGAATGGTAGACACTGCACAGTAGGGGTTGGCAGATGTTAAATGACCTCAGCCTCCTTAAAAAATACAGTCGGCTTTGTCCCTTCCTGTACACCGCCTCCATATGACACTTCCAGTTCAGCTCACTGTCAAGCTGCACCCCAAGGTACCTGTGGTTAGCGACCACCTCCACCTCAGTGCCCTTAATGGTGATTGGTGTTGCTTGAGTCCTCCTCCTCCCCCTCCTGAAGTCCACAACTATCTCCTTGGTTTTTTTGGTGTTAAGATGGAGGTTATTGTGTGCACTCCACTCCACAAAGTTACTTATTATGTCTCTGTACTCCTCCTCATTGCCCCCTTTAATGAGGCCGACACAGCTGTATCATCCGAAAACTTCTGCAAAAGCAGCTGTTGGTGTTATATTGGAGATCCGCTGTGTAGATGGTAAACAGGAACGGGGCCAGCACAGTTCCTTGTGGAGCCCCTGTGCTGCTCAAGATGGTGCCCGAGACACTGTTCTGTAGGCGCACGTACTGTGGTCTGAGGGAAAGGTAATCCAAACACCACAGTACCAGTGATGGATCCACTTTCATCTTCTCCATCTTCTCCCCTAGCAGTCGGGGCTGAATTGTGTTGAAGGCGCTTGAGAAGTCAAAAAATGTAATCCTTACAGATGCATCAGTAGTGTCCAAATGTGTGTACACCCTCTGCAGCATGTAAATGAGGGCAGCATCGACACTGATGTTGGGCTGATATGCAAACTGTAAAGGATCCATTTGATTTGACACACTAGTCCTGATGTAGGAAAGGACAAGTCTCTCAAATGTCTTCATTATATGTGAAGTGAGCGCTACTGGTCTGTAGTCATTGTGGAGAGTGGGATGGGTCTTCTTTGGGACAGGTACCAGGCAAGATGTTTTCCACAGCCTTGGAACCCTCTGTAGACGCAAGCTCAGGTTGAACAGGTGTGTTAGAATACCACACAGCTCTGAAGAGCAAGTCTTCAGTAGCCTTGGGCTGGTGTCATCAGGCCCCACTGCTTTCCCTGGCTTCAGTTGCCTGCATTTGGCCCATATCTCTCAGAACTTTCCTATCCACGTACCTGTCTTTTAACTGTTATTATTCAATTACTTCCTCTGGCACATCCAGCACCCTCTGTGAGGAAAAAGTTGTCCCTCGGGTTCCTATCAAATCTCTTCCCTCTCACCTCTACCTGTTCCTGGTTCTTGGTTTCCCCAACCCTGGGAAATGACTGTGCATTCACCCTTTTTATTCTCCTCATGATATTTAACAGCCCTATAAGATCACCCCTCACCCTCCTGCACTCCAAGGTTATAAGGTCCTAGCCTACACAACCTCTCCCTATAACTCAGGCCCTTGAGTCTTGGCAACATCGTCATAAATCTTCTCTGCATCCTTTCCAGCCTAATGGCATATTTCCTATAGCAGGCTGACTAAAACTGAACACAATACTTCAAGCAATCCCCAAGTGATGAGGTCAATGTGCCAAAAGCCACCTTCACCATCTGATCTACCTGTGATGCTACTTTCAGTGAACTATGTACTTCTAAACCCCTATGGAAGTACAACACTTCCCAAGGCCCCATTGTTCACTATGAAGGTCCTGCCCTAGTTTGGATTCCCAAAAATGTAATAGCTTACACATAATTATATCATTAAATGAAGACTACCTTATCCAGCATGGTTAAAAGCTAAATTTTCTGCTACTTGAAGTAGTTAATGCTAACAGAAAAGTTGAATGTCTACATGAAAGAGAAAGGAATCAAAAATATGCTGATTGGATCAAATGAATTTTTAAAAACTATTTATGCAATGTAGTTATTGCTGGCATTGTTGCGTAGGAAGGAACTGCAGATGCTGGATTAAACCCGAAGATAGACACAAAAAACTGGAGTAACTGAGTGGGTCAGACAGCATCTCTGGAGAAAAGGAATAGGTGACGTTTCGGGTCGAGACCCTTCTTCAGTCTGAAGAAGGGTCTCAACCCGAAACGTCACCTATTCCTTTTCTCCAGAAATGCTGGCATTGTTGTCCATCCCTAATTGTTACTGATGCCAACTTTGTACTTAAGGAATACATTAAATATTAGATGCGATGAACACAGTAGGAAAGGCTGCTTGAATGGATCTTTGAAAGCGAATCAATTGGCATCTATATGAACTATCTCTGGCTTTTAAAATGGAATGGAAAAAATTGGCAAGGAATTAATTGTTTTCTGATCCTTCATGACTGCGGGATTGATGCTAGAAAATTGAAGGATTGATATATTTGTGCATTGCTAGATAACACAGTGGCACAGCGGTAGAGTTGCTGCCTTACAGTGCCAGGACCCATAGTCTGGATTGGGTTTGGTCCTGACTAGGGATGCTGTCTGTATGCAGTTTGTACGTTCTCCCTGTAACCATGTGGGTTTTCTCCGAGTGCTCCGATTTCCCCCCCCAACACCAAAGACGTAGGTTAATAGGCTTCGGTCAAATTGTAAATTATCCCTGGTGTATAGGATCATTTGCACAGGGTGATCGCCAGTCAGCACAGACTCGGTGGGCCAAAGGGCCTGTTTCAGTGCTGTATCTCAAAAGTAAAGTCTGAAGAATAAATTCAGTAATTGGAAGCCAGTTTTACATGGTGGGCAAATGATTGGAATCCATCCTAAGGGATTGTGAAAACGTTCATTTAGAAAGATGTAAATTAATCATGAGCACCCAGTGTAAATTTGTTCGGGGAAGTTCATATCGGACTAACGTAATTAACAATCTTTCGGACGTAATGAGGAAGAAGGCAGTTAATTTGGCTTTTTCAGCATGGATGTTAGTGTGGTTTTTAAATAAGGTTTGCACTTGCAAGACGGTCTATATTAAAAAAAATATGAAATTGCAAGGAATCCCAAAGAATGTAGCAATTCAAAGCTGACAAACTATGAAAAGCAAGGGCAATGGTTGATGCATGTTTTTTTGTGACGAAGGCCATTACAGTGTGTATATCAAATGGGCTCTGTACTCAGTCCTTGGCTTTTTGCAACATGAATAATTTAGATATGAATGTAGGGGATATGATAAATGTTTGCAGATGATTTAAAAGTGGCCCTGTTATTGACAGTGAGAAGGAAAGCTTTAAAAACAAGAAGGTGGTATGGAAGAATGGAGGTGGAGCTGCTCACAGGATGGTGCAAATCCCACACCCTCATTCTCAACGTGGGAAAAACTAAGGGGATGGTGGTTGACTTCAGGAGGGCGGGAAAACAACACCATACACCTCTGTACATCGATGGAGCTGATGTGGAAAGGGTCAGCAGCATGAAGTTCCTAGGACTCCACCTGTCAGATGACCTGACGTCCACGACCAACACCACAGCACTGGTCAAGAGATCCCAGCAGCGACTACACCCTCTCCGAAGACTACGGAAAGCAGGTCTCCCCACTACACATCTACGAACTTTTTATAGGGGACAAACGAGAGCACATTAACCTACGGCATCACTTCCTGGTTCGGGAGCTGCAAGGCGTACGAACGGCACCAACTAGACAGGATTGTGAAGACCGCCAGCAGGATTATTGGTGCTCCACTCCCTTTCCTGCTGGACATATACAGGAAGAGATGTATCAGCAGAGCCATCTCCATCATCAAAGACCCCTACCACCCATCGCATCACATATTCTCCATCCTGCCATCTGGGAAGAGGTACAGGAGCATTAGCTGCAAAACCAGCAGGATGCTCCTCAGCTTCTTCCCGCAGGCTATAAGACTGATAAAGGACTTTGCCCCCTGCCAAAGTATCGCGCACCAACCACCAACCTGGACACACTGCAGCAGAGCCACTGTCGTGCCGCTGCCGATCGGAACGCCTGTTGATGTTTAGTAGAGAGTAGAGTGTTTAATTTGTTCATGATATATGTATTTTTATTTCTATTTATTTTTTACTGCACACTGAATGGACACTGGTTGAGCAACGTTTTTTTGTTTCCTCTGGGTATGTGAGTACTCAGGAAAATGACAATAAAGATATACTATACTATACTATAAGATATGGTCAGTGGGTAGAAAATGGGATTCAATCCAGAGAAGAGCAACAAGGCTATGAGTACTACAGAGTGCATGTCCACATGCTTAAAGGTAGGAGGACACTGTCAAAAAGACATAGGGGATGCTTTCCTTTTTTTAGGTAAACCATAGAATTTGTGAGGAGAGGGATTATACTAGAACTGCACACGTTGTTAATAGACACAAAATGCTGGATAACAGGTAGCATCTCTGGATAGAAGGTATGTGTGACGTTTTGGGTTGAGACTTCTTCAGACTTTCTCCATTCTGAAGAAGGGTCTCGACCTGAAACGTCACCCATCCCTTCTATCCACAGATGCTGCCTGTTCCACTGAGTTACTCCAGCATTTTGTGTCTCTCTTCGGTGTAAACCAGCATCTGCAGTACCTTCCTATACACACATAGTTAGTTAGACCACAGATAGAGGACTGCATACAGTTCAGGTCACCACATTAACATGAAAGATGTGATAATGCTGGAGAGAGCACAGAGAAAATTTGAGGATGTTGTCTGGACTGAACACTGGTAGCTATGAGCAAGACTGGATCAGCTAAAGGCACCACAGATAGCAAAGGTCCAAACCTGGAGCAACAAATAATCTGCTGGAGTAACTCGGCAAGGTGTATAGCATCTGTGCGAGGGAAAGGATTGTTGGACGTTTCGGGTTTTTGATAAACTTTTCAACCTGTTGCAAAGGTAAAGCTTATCTAGGCCTCTCAATTTTAAATGCGTGTTAGAGTAAAGCAGATTTTAAAAAATGAGGGACGTGAATTTGAAGAAATTGATAGAATTTAAGAGGAGGCGAGAAAATATATTTATCTTTCGTGAAACATTTTGTTTCAATGAGTGGGAGAGGCAGTGTTCTTCTGGGGTTATGGGTTTAGTGATGGAAGGTGGGATTTTAAAATAATTCTGTGAACAACCAGCCACAATTGATTGAACCACAATTGAATTATTATTTGGAAAGATGAGGTCCTTAGATTTACAGAAATTGTGTGGGATATTCAGTACATGAATAGTATGAGGAAACTGTAGGTGTTGTCCTGGGGGGTGGGGTATAAAAGGATATTGTGAGGGAATCTGATAGAGGTATTTGCAATTATGAATGGAATAGTCCTAGTAGGTGGAGTGAAATTGTTCTCAGAAGGGAGCAGAAGGATCACGAACAAAGCATAGAAGATAGATGTAAATGATCGAAAGTGATAAAAGACCTGTGGAGTATCAGTAGTTGCGTTGTGGAATTTGCTGCCAGTTACAGTTGGGGCTGATGCATCTGTGTCATTCAAAAGAGAGCTAAATGAGTCTGACAATGGAAACAGCTTGCAAGGCTATGGAGGAGACGACCGAATGATAGTGTTGCTGTTGCATACGGCTGGCATGCACACAGCAGGCTGAATGGTCTTGTTACTATCCATGTATTGGTTTCTTTATTCCTGCAGCAGAAATGTGCATTACACAACTGCACCTTGTACTTGAACCATTAAAACAAAAATAAAAGTTGGATACTTTAAAGGAATAGTCAATTTTTGTCTTTGTACTTTTCAGCATTGCGCTTCTAAAATGGTTAACTAGGCTGCACAAACATGCGGGGAAGGTTTAGTGAATGTCCAGGATATACCTAACAGTTGTCTTTGCGAGCACACAGTCATGTGAACTGCATTTCTAGCTAAACCAGTAATCTATTTGCATGCAGCTAAAATATGCAACAGTACATCGCCTGACAAGTTATTTCGGTCACATAGGAGTGGAACTAAGCAGAAAACACTGGGCTTCAGTAAACATTGTGACACGTCAGCAGATCCCTGTGCAGCAAATTATTTTAATAAATGCTGGAATCTGGCGCCGACATTTTTCAATAAAATGAATTTAATTGTTCAAAAGGATCACTGGCTTATTGTTCATTGGTATAAGAGAAAAGCAGGATAAATGCTCAGAATAGGAGTAAATCCTTTCTAAATATTTTATTTAAACAAATCTCATGTGTTCAGGTTTAATTTCTATATTTGGGAGGAGACCGTTGATTTATTTGTTTGCAGGAAGTGCTTGCTAAGGTGTAGGAACCATTTTTTGTCGATCTTTAATTTCACCTGAACTGAGGATAAATTTAAGAATTTAAGAGGATGCTGTATACGACGGCTGATAGGGTGGAAGGTGAGGACAAGGGGGCTGATGGGGTGGAAGGTGAGGACAAGTGGGCTGTTGGGGTGGAAGGTGAGGATAAGGGTCCTTGCCTTCCACGCCATCAGTGGTCACATCTATATTACTAAATCTCTGTTCTTGACCGCTTTTGGCCTTCTGTGCTGCGATTTCCGAGAGAACGCCGCCACCTACGGCCGTCATTTTTGGCCACCTCGCTCAGAGCCCCCCTCCGCCGCATGTGTGCCGAGGATTTTTCCCGTCGATGAAAAATTACAAATATATTAATGTTTTTACAAAATTCCCCATTCTCTCTGCTGCCCCTGCTGGAGGGAGGGGCAGGGACTATAAAACCAGGAAGTGGTGTGCCTCAATCAGTCTCTGCAAGTGGTGTGCCTCAATCAGTCTCTGCAAGTGGTGTGCCTCAATCAGAGCTCTGAATAACACTGAACAAATGTCTCCACAGCTGTGAGTACCCATAATGTGGTTTGAAAATGAAAATATGGTTAGTTTGAGGAAAAAAGCACTGCCTGCAAATGGTTGTTTGGGTTGAAGTAAAAAGGCACCCTCTCTCTCTCTCTCTCTCTCTCTCCTCCTCTCTCCCCCTCCTCTCTCCCCCTCCTCTCCCCCCCCCCCTCCCTCCCCCCCTCCCTCCCCCCCTCCCTCCCCCCCTCCTCTCCCCCCCTTCTCTTCTCCCCCCTCCTCTTCTCCCCCCTCCCTCCTCCCTCCTCTTCTCCCCCCTCACTCCTCTTCTCCCCCCTCCCTCCTCTTTCCCCCCCTTCCTCCTCTCCCCCCCCCCTTCCTCCTCCTCCCCCCCTTCCTCCTCTTCCCCCCCTTCCTCCTCTCCCCCCCCCTTCCTCCTCTTCCCCCCCCCCTTCCTCCTCTTCCCCCCCTTCCTCCTCTTCCCCCCTTCCTCCTCTTCCCCCCCTTCCCCCTCTTCCCCCCCTTCCTCCTCTTCCCCCTCTCTCCTCCTCTTCCCCCCCCCCTCCCTCCTCTTCCCCCCCTCCGCCTCCTCTTCCCCTCCCCCTCCTCCTCTCCCCCCCCCTCCTCTTCCCCCCCCTCCTCCTCTCTCCCCCCCTCCCTCCTCTTCCCCCCCCTCCCTCCGTCTCCCCCTCCCCCTCCCTCCTCTTCCCCCCCCTCCCTCCTCTTCTCCCCCTCCTCCTCTTCCCCCCCTCCCTCCTCTTCCCCCCCCCTCGCCTCCCTCTCTGCCCCCTCCCCCTCCTCTCTCCCCCCCCTCTCTCCGCCCTCCTCTCTCCCCCCTCCTCTCTCCCCCCTCCTCGTTTCCCCCCTCCTTCTCTCCCCCCCTCCTCTCTCTCTCCCCCCTCCTCTCTCCCCCCTCCTCTCTCCCTCCCCCCTTCCTCGTCTCTCCCCCCGCCCTCCTCCCCCCCCTTCCTCCCCCCCTTCCTCCCCCCCCCTTCTCTCCCCCCCTTCCTTCCCCCCCCTTCCTCCCCCCCCCCTTCCTCCCCCCTTCCCTTCCTCCCCCCCCCTTCCTCCCCCCCCCTTCCTCCCCCCCCCTTCCTCCCCCCCTTCCTCCTCCCCCCCTTCCTCTCCCTCCCCCCCTTCCTCTTTCCCCTCCCCTCCCCCCCTTCCGCTCCCCCCCCCCTTCTCCTTCCCTCCCCCCCCCCTCCCTCCCCCCCCCTTCCTCCTCCCGTCCCCTTCCGCCTCCCGCCCCCCCTTCTCCCCTCCCCCTTCCCCTCCCATCCCCCCCCCTCTTCCTCTCTTTCCGCCCCCCCTTCCTCTCTTCCCCCCCCCTCCTTCTCTCTCCTCCCCCCCCCTTCCTCTCTCCCCCCCCCCCTTCCTCTCCCCCCCCCCCCTTCCTCTCTTCTCTCCCCCCCCCCTTCCTCTCCCCCCCCCCTTCCTCTCCCTCCCCCTTCCCCTCTCCCCCCTTCCCTCTCTTCCGCCCCCCCCTTCCCTCGTCCCCCCCTTCCTCCCTCTCCCCCGCCCCCTTCCCTCCTCTCCCTCTCCGCCCCCTCCTTTCCTCTCTCCCCCCCCCTCCTTTCTCTCTCTCCCCCCCCGCTCCTTCCTCTCTCCCCCCCCTCCTTTTCCTCTCTCCCCCCCTCCTTTCCTCTCTCCCCCCCTCCTTTCCTCTCTCCCCCCCTCCTTTCCTCTCTCTCCGCCCCCTCCTTTCCACTCCTCCGGACTCTGCATCCCCCCCTCCTCTCCTCCTCTCCCCCCGCCTCCTCTCCTCCTCCCCCCCTCCTCTCCTCTCTCCACCCCTTCCGCTCCTCTCTCCCCCCTCCTCTCCTCGCATCCCCCCCTCCTCTCCTCTCTCCACTCCTCCGCTCCTCTCTCCCCATCCTCCTATGCCTCTCCCTCACCTCGCCTCCCTCTCCTCGCCCTCCCTCCTCTCCGCATCCGCTCCCCTCACTCTCCCCTCCTCTCCCCTCTACTCTTCCCTCTCCTCTCCCCTCCTCTCCCCTCCTCTCCCCTCCTCTCCTCTCCTCTCCTCCCCTCTCCTCTCCTCCGCTCTCCTCTCCTCTCCTCGCCTCGCCGCTCCTCTCCCCTCCGCTCCCGCCCTCTCTCTCCCCCCTCTCCTTCCTCTCCTCTCCTCTCCTCGCCCTCCTCTCCTCTCCTCTCCTCTCCTCTTTCCCCCCCTCTCCTCTCCTCTTTCCCCCCCTCTCCCCCCCTCTCCTCGCCTTTTTGACAAGTTTGCGTTCACAAACAAGTTTGCGTTCACAAAATGAATTTTGGTTGTCGGCTGTCTGCAGCCCAATTGTTCGCCTCGCCTTTTTTAACAAGTTTGTGCTCACAAAATGAATTTTGGTTGTCGGCTGTCTGCAGCCCAATTGTTTGCCTCGCCCTTTTTTAACAGGTTTGTGTTCACAAAATGAATGTTGGGTGTCAGCTGTCTGCAGCCCAATTGTTTGCCTCGCCTTTATGACAAGTTTGTGTTCACAAAATGAATTTTGGTTGTCGGCTGTCTGCAGCCTAATTGTTTGCTTCGCCTTTTTTTTAACAAGTTTGTGTTAACAAAATGAATTTTGGTTGTTGGGTGGCTGCAGCCCAATTGTTTGCCTCGCCTTTTTTGACAAGTTTGTGTTCACAAAATGAATTTTGGTTGTCGGCTGTCTGCAGCCCAATTGTTGGCCTCGCCTTTTTTAACAAGTTTGTGCTCACAAAATGAATTTTGGTTGGCGGCTGTCTGCAGCCAAACTGTTTGCCTTGGCTTGGCTTTTAGAATCGTTGCAGTAGGTGGCTGCCAGCCCAAGAATCCATTCAGCCCACAATGTCTATACTAGCCCTCTGGAAACCAGTACCTTCGGCCCACAACACCCATACTAGCGCAACAGAAAGCCCCACTGTTGAGCAATATTGGAATTGGTGGAGAGGTGGAATATTGCCTTGGTGACCAGCCCTCCCGTGTGATGCTGGGACCCAATGGGTCCCACTTAGTCTAGTATAGCATATAATCCTCCAACATTTTCGCCACTTCCAACAGGATCCCACTACTGGCCACATCTTCCCATCTCCACCCCTTTCTGCTTTCCGCAGAGACCGTTCCCTCCGAAACGCCCTGGGCAACTCGTCCCTTCCCACCCAAACCACCCCCTCCACGCCCTCCACGCCGGGTACTTTCCCCTGCAACTGCAGGAGATGCAACACCTGTTCCTTTACCTCCCCCCTCGACTCAATCCAAGGACCCAAACAGTCTTTCCATGTGAGGCAGAGGTTCACTTGCACCTCCTCCAACCTCATCTACTGTATCCGCTGTTCCAGGTGTTCAACTTCTCTACATCGGCGAGACCAAGCGCAGGCTTGGCGAGTGTTTCGCTGAACACCTCTGGTCAGTCCGCCTTACCCAACCTGATTTCCCGGTGGCTCAGCACCAACTCCCCCTCCCATTTCATAGACATAGAAAATAGGTGCAGGAGTAGGCCATTCGGCCCTTCGAGCCTGCACCGCCATTCAATATGATCATGGCTGATCATCCAACTCAGTATCCTGTACCTGCCTTCTCTCCATACCCCCTGATCCCTTTAGCCACAAGGGCCACATCTAACTCCCTCTTAAATATAGCCAATGAACTGGCCTCAACTACCTTCTGTGGCATAGAGTTCCAGAGATTCACCACTCTCTGCGTGAAAAATGTTTTTCTCATCTCGGTCCTAAAGGATTTCCCCATTATCCATAAACTGTGACTCCTTGTCCTGGACTTCCCCAACATCAGCCATGATCATATTGAATGGCGGTGCAGGCTCCTGCACCTATTTTCTATGTTTTTATCGGGAGCAATCTTCCTGCATCTAGCCTGTCCAACCTCCTAAGGTCAGATTTCCAATCTGACCTTTCTGTCCTCAGCCTCCTCCATTGTCAGAGTGAGGCCCAGCGCAAATTTGAGGAACAGCACCTCATATTTTGCTTGGGTCGTTTACACCCCAGTGGTTCTCAAACTTCAAATAGCCCTTGCTTTCCCTCTCTCTCCGTCTCCTACCCCTTCCCAGTTCTCCCACTAGTCTTTTGTCTCCGCCTACATTCTATCTTTGTCCTTCCCCGACATCATTCTGAGGAAGGGTCTGGACCCGAAACATCGCCCATTCCTTCTCTCCAGAGATGCTCCCTCCCCCTCTGAGTAACTCCAGCATTTTGTGTCTACCTTGGATCATCTAGCAGTTGTATAGCTTTCGTTACTGAGATAACCCCGTTTAATTCCCTAGCTGCCAGATTGGAATCTGAACTTGTCATTGAATAAGTAGCCCAAAATTCTTATCTATTGTTCCTGTGCTTAACTACAACATTGACAGGCTTAATCATTGCCTTTTCACTTCGAAATGTCTTGACTTTATGTTATAATTTTAATTACTTGTCCTACACTGTTTTGCAGCCAATTAATTTTTTTCGAAATGTGTTTGTACCTTGTGACTGCTCTGCCCTGTCTATAGGGAGGTTGCACGTAAGGTCATCAGGTCAAAGGGCGTGACGCACGGAGTAACTCAATACTTCTGGAGTACAAGGCAGCTTCCGGCATACATTAGTAACACACGAAACACGTACGTTCTTACCTGTTAAATATCCGCCAAAATTGTATATTTTTGTGCTGTAAAAAATTGTGGAAATAGGGGTAACCGTGAGAGGAAACCACCAAATTCACTGCTGCTCACTGACTTGCGAAAGAGCAGCGTGCCGGCAGATTGATGGCAAGTCCCGGGCCACGACCGCCCGGAGGGTAACTGAGCCCGAGCACCAAAGTGTAAGCGGCCGAAGGAGCAGCTCCCTCGGGACAGCCCCCACTCTAGTCCTGGGGTCAGCGCTGTCCGGCCACGGCTGCCCTCCGCCCTATCTCCCCCTGTGCGACAGTACTTAACAGGCTGTGAGTCGGCAGCGCACACACACGGGGCAGGGTGGAGCGGGGCCGCGGCTCCGTGCAGTGGACACACGGCAACGTCCCCGTCAGCTACAAGAGCATTGGGGACAGTCTGGTCCCTCTGCCCACCCAGTCACTAACCACCCTGCACCGGCACCATATCCCGACCCCACCACCACTGGGAGTGATTCACCCCCTGGGACCCCGACCCACACACCAGGGTGATTCACGACCCCCGGACCCCGACTCGCATACTGAGATGATTCACCCCCTGGGACCCCGACCACCACACCAGAGTGATTCACGACCCCAGGACCCCGACCCACACACAGGGTGATTCACCCCCTCGACCCCCACCACCACACGGGGTGATTCATCCCCTGGGACGCCGACCCTCACACCAGGGTGATTCACAACCCCACCACCATGTGGGGGTGATTCACACCCCCCCCCCCCCCCCCCCCCCCCCGGACCCCGACCCACGCACCAGGTGATTTTCCTTTCTCCCCCGACGTCGGCCAGTGCTCTGCGAGTGTGGAACCAGTTAGCGTGGAGCCTGGATGCTGGTACAGAAGACAGGCCCCTGCTGTACTAGCAGCCATAATAAGTGCTTACCTGACGTTCACTGCTGTACTCCAGAAGGCGTTGCGTGGCAACAGTACGGATCACGGGTCGTGACCTCGACTGCCGAGCAAACTCCCGATATCCACCAGCTTTTTAGATGTTTGATTCCTCTGCTCTGATTCTGACCTTTTAAGTCTTCATTTTAAACACTCCATGTTGTCATGGCCCTAGCTACCTTGACTTGGCGCTCCAGTTGTAATTTAATTGCAAATTGTTCCTCTGTGGCTTTTTGCCAATTAGCTTTTTGTTCCCCTATGCAATTTGACCAGAGTGTTACGGAGTCATACAGCACTGAAATTTACTAAGATGCCCCATCTATGTTAGTCACTTGCCTGTGTTTGGTTTTATATCCCTCTAAACCTAAAGTTACAAGAAGAATGTAGGAGGGGTGAATAGGATTGAAGAATATCTGAGGGCAACGTCATGGTGATAAACTGCTGCTGACTCCATCTGGTTGAAAAGCTAATGATGGAAGAGTATTTTGTGTGTAGTTCAACTTTTTTTAATTTGGTGCGAACATGGAGAAATAGACACAGCCCTTCAAGTAAGCTGATCGGTCCTTTTTGTCGACGCTTTGCCATTCATTCAGAACATGGCTGATCTTTGACTTCACCTCCACTTTCCTCCATTGACCATATCCCTCGATTCTTGAGTATGCTGATGGAGAATTTCAAAGATTCAGTCATCTCTGGCTGAAGAAATTGCTTCTCATTGCAGTCCTGAATAAATGACCCATTTGAGACACCATCCTCTGGTTCCAGAGAAGTAAAGAAAAAGCTATTGAGAGTTCAAGAATCACTGTCTGAGAGATTGATAGAGGAGAAAAACCATTATCAAATTATTAACAAAACTTGGATTTGTACAAGAAGAACCATGACGTGCAGGGTTTACAGATTTTGTACTGGAAGTGGGGAATAAATACTTTCTGAACTCGTAAAAATAATTGGATACATTTACTTGTAAATGTATTTATTTATGTCAGCCCAACACAAAGTGAAAATAATGCACTGAAAAAAGGTATGGCGTGTTTGAAAATCTTTTCCCTTTCAAGATCGGAGAAGCTTACTTCAGAAATCAGAGTAGAAAAGATAAAAGGTCCTGTGTTTCGAGCAGGTCAAAATAGGATTTAGGATGCAAGCTATCTGAAAGCAGAGGATAAAAGATGGAGTGGCCTGAGCAAATAATTGCAGTGCATCTTGTATGGTACATGATGAAGAGAATGAATGGGTGGTGTATGCAGGGCCATTCGAGCTGGCCATTTATCCTGGACAGTTGATGTTCTTGTGTGGTTTGGAGCTGTACTCTTCCAGGTAGAGTATTTCATCATGCTCTTGACTTGTACTTTGTAGTTGGTAATAAGGCCTTGGTGTTTCAAGAGAGATGATTCACTTATTGCAGGATATCCAGCCACTGACCAGCTATATGTCAGAAAGAACTGCAGATGTTGGTTTACACTGAAGATGGGCACAAAATGCTGGATTAACTCAGTAGGTCATGTATCATCGTTGGAGAATAGGAATAGTCTGAAGGAGTGTTTCAACCCAAAGCGCAACATATTCCTTTTCTCCAGAGATGCTGCCTGACCTGCTGAGTTACTTCACCATTTTGTGTGTATTTGCTATTTATGTGGCTGGCCCGGTTTGAGTTTCTGGTGAATAGTGACCCTCAGGATGTTAATGGTAGGGAAATGCCATGATGGCAAAGTCATTAAAGGTCAAGCTTGGTGATGGCCTCTCTCTTGTTGGAGATGGGCATTGCAAAGCATTTTGTTATATGAATGTTACTTGCCTCTAAACAGCCAACATTTGAACAATTTGAACATCAGTCTGAAGAAGGGTTTCGGCCCGAAACGTTACCTATTTCCTTCGCTCCATAGATGCTGCTGCACCCGCTGAGTTTCTCCAGCATTTTTGTGTACCTAACATTTGAACAATGTCTGGGTTTTGTCCTGGGCAGGCCTTGGAACATAGAGCAGAACAGCATCAGAATAGTACAGTCTAGGGACAAGCCTTTGGCCCATTACTTAATTTGCTGAGGATTTAAATGAAATTGAACATGAAGCTAACATTCTGCTGCCCCCCCCCCCCCCACTCTTACCTCAATCTGACCTTCTGATTGAAGTGTGTTAATAGAAGAATCAGATGATGGTTGGCTGATGGATACTGCTTTGAGGAACTCCAACAGTTACATTCTGGGGCTGGGATGATTGACCTCCATCAATCACAATTATCTTCTCATAATAATAATAATAATAATAATAATAATATCTTTTCTTGTCATTGCACATCAGTGCAACGAGATTTGGTATGCAGCTTCCAACCGATGTCAAAAAAATAAAAAATAAATAAACTGTGCGACATGACCATCTGAGGGAGACAGTCCAGGTGGGATGGGGGGCACTCAGCAGGGCCGGGTCAGAGCCGCTATAGCTCTGGGAATGAAGCTGTTTCTGAGTCTGGAGGTTCGGGCGTAGAAGGCCTTGTAACGTTGTACTTCCGGTGGCGCTGGTGCCAGCAGCCTCCACCTACAGCCCGGTATCTTTTTGTTTTTTTGTTTATTTAGCTATGTAAAAGTGTGTTTTTGTGTGGTTTTTTTGTGTTTTGATGTGGGGGAAGAGGGCACGGTGCGGGGGATACCGTCCTTCAGCCGCTTCCTGGTGAAGACGCGACTATTATTCGAGTCGCGTCCTCGCCCCCCCCCCCCCCCCCCCCCCCCCCCCCCCCCCCAGCGGCCTACCTACTGGTTTGGCGCGGACTTTCTTGCCAGGATCGACCAGAGCTCCAGCAGCGGCGGGACAGCGCTGTAACATCGCGAGGCTGGCGATGCCTTACCGGGGATCGCCGTCTGGAGCCCGGAGTGCTGGACCTGCCGCACCGACATCATGGATCTGCGGTTTGCGGAGCTCCCAACGCGGGCGGCGCTGATGGACAGCGCGGGGTCCTGCGACTCTGCCCGGCTCGGCCGCTGCGGACTCGGGGGCTGCGGACTCGGGGGCTGTGGGAGACGGCTGATCAGGAGGTCCGGGCCGCTGAGGAGGAGGATGTTCACCGTCGGGGTTCGGCGTCGGCGTTCCATCAGCCCGGCGTGAGGGCCTGAACATCGGGCTAGGAAGGCCTCGACCACGAGTGAACATCTGGGAAGAACGGAGGGGAGGCTGGCTGGACTATGGTGCCTTCCTCACCTTGGTGCCACTGTGTTATGTTGTGTCGTGGACTTTCAGTGTTTGTGCTTTTTTTTTAATTCTATTTTATTTTTTAAATGTTTTATTATTTATTATTATTTATTTATTTTTATTTTTATGATACTGCCTGTAAGGGAAATTCATTTCGTTGTCTCTAACTGAGACAATGACAATAAATTTGAATACAATACAATACAATACAACGTCTGCCGGAGGGAAATAGTTCGAACAGTCCATTACAAGGGTGTGAGGAGTCTTTATGGATGCTGACGGCCTTCCTGAGGCACCGTGTGTGGTAGATGCCCTCCAAGGCTGGTAGCTGTGTCCCAATAATCCTCTGCGCTCTGTGGACGACGGGCTGAAGAGCTCTCCTCTCCCCCTCTTGCAGCTGAGATACCACACAGAGATGCCATACGTTAATATGCTCTCTGGTGCAGCGGTAGAAGGTTGTCAGCAGCTGTTGGGGCAGACCAGTCTTTTTTAATGTCCTCAGGAAGAACAGTCGTTGCTGTGCCTTCTTGACCAGCAACGTTGGTGTTGGTGGACCATGTGAGGTCCTCTGAAATGTTAGTGACCAGAAACTTAAAGCTGGACACTCTCTCCACACTTTCCCTGTAGCTGGAGATTGGGGCGTATTATCCATTATGAGACCTCCTGAAGTCAATAATCAGCTCCTTGGTCTTAGAGGTGTTTAGTGACAAGTTGTTACGTACGCACCAGTCCGCCAGGTTCTGCACCTCCGCTCTGTATTTTGTTTCATCACCGTCGGTGATCAGCCCAATCACTGTTGTGTCGTCTGCAAACTTCACGATGGTGTTGGTGTCGAATGCAGGAACACAGTCGTGAGTGAAGAGGGAGTAGAGCATGGGGCTTAGTACACAGCCCTGTGGTGTGCCGGTGATCAGGGTGATAGTGGAGGACAGGTGCAGGCCCAGTCTCACTGCCTGCGGTCGCTCCGTCAGAAAGTTCAGGATCCAATCGCATATCGGCGATAGTTTGGTGGTGAGCTTGGTGGGGATGACCGTATTGAATGCAGAGCATGCAGATGCATGAATCCAACTACAAAGTTGTTTTCACTTTTGTCTATTGGATCAGTTTTTCCATGTGATGTAATACTTGGTCAAATGTTGCCTCGGTGTCATGAACAACCTCTTTTGCATCACCTCTAGAATTCAGAATTTTGGTGTGGTTGAGTGGACCTCATGAAACCTAAACTGGGCATTAATGAATATGCTAGACAGTAAGTGCTGGGATTTTTGCTGAAGATCTATATGTAAGTGAGAATAAAGTGATGTGCTCGTACGTAGACATTTTCTACCGGTCCGGTGTTGCATGTGTGACTAATCTTTCCTGCTCTACGGTATCAAAGTAGAAAATCGATAGGATTTTTAAAAGCTGTATATTTGCAGTGGTGGGATGGTTTTGAAAATGATAATTTTATGCCTGTTTTGGTGCCTGATTCCAGTTCTATCTGACCTCGTAGCTGTGGGTGTGTGCTGATTTCATCTTCCCAATGATTGGACAAGATTAAACCAGAAATCTTCAGTGTCTAAAAAGATTAAGATTAACCTGTGCAAAAGTTGTGTTGAGGCATTGGGTGGCCATTTTCATATGCAAATTCTTTTATATCATGGTCGTCTGGTAAGTATAGAACATTCTCTTGGGAAGATTGTGTGTACCACATTCAAGTGGTTGCTAGGAAGCAAATGTCAGCCTAACAATCACTTGCTATATATCTTTCATCCCTTAATGTATTGCATTACGCAGATTGTCCTGCCTTTCTGGCTAATGCTGATTTATTGGGCTAAAATTCTCTCAACAAGCAATGTTAACCTTGTTTAATTTTGTTTCTTTGTTTCACACTCTAGCTTTGGAGGCACAAGTGAAAGGGGAGGACAAAAAAAGCAGTCACCTGACTTCTACATTTGGGCAAAGTGTGAACTCTGGACCTAAACAAGGTGTGTGACTTTTCTTTGCCAAACACCATTTGTGATTTTAAATCTTAAATGTAAAGTTGATTTCCAAGTGTTATTTTTCAGATTTCATAAGCTACTTTCTATCAAACATAGAAATTAAAAATAGATATTAAAAATTGTTTTGTATCTCTAACCAGTCAGCATTAATAACAAATAATAAAGATGTACATCACTGCTCCATTAACTTGTTTTTTTACCTATTTTGCTTTGTCTTGCCCTCCCTACTGCCTACTCTGTATCTAAAAACACACATTTAATCCTCTTCCCCAGTTCTGATGAAGGATTTCCTATCATAGTTCATAAATTCATGTTATAGGATCAGAATTAGGCCATTTGGCCCATCAAGTCTACTCTGCCATTCAATCATGGCTGATCTATCTTTCCCTCTCAATCACATTCTCCTGCCTTTTCCCCCATAATCCTGATACCCATAGTAATCAAGAATCTGTCAATCTCCGCCGTAAAAAAATTCAGGTGACTTGACCTCCACTTCCTTTTGTGGCAATTAATATTACAGATCCACCACCCTCTGACTTAAGAAATTCCTCCTCGTCTCCTTTCTAAAGATACATTCTTTTATACCGGGGTTATGGACCTCTGGTCCTCAACTCTCCCACTAGTGGAAACATACTCTCCATATCCATTCTATCCAGGCCTTTCACTATTCGATGTTTCAATGAGGACCCTCCCTCATCCTTCTAAACTCCAGCAAGCACAGGCCCAGTGCCGTCAAACGCTCATCATATGTTAACCCAATCATTCCTGTTAACAGAATGTTAATTCCGTTTTTCTTTCTGCAGGTCCTGTCTGGCCTTCTACATGTTTTTAGCATTTCTATTTTTGTTAATATTAAGTTGTTTTGTAAATTAGTTTGTTACTTTATGGGAGATGTGGATTTTGTTAGCTAAGTTGATGCTTATCGTCTGTACCTAACTTTAAAAAAAAAAAAAAAAAATCTTGAATGCTCTCGCTAGCAATTTTACCGCTATGGGTCAGAAGCTGTGCTTGAACCAGAGTGGCTGAAAACCAGCAGATTTCTTGCTGTGAACCAGATAGCTAATGACAATTACTGAATTTGGAAAAGCAATTGAGCAATTTTTTTTTTAACTGAGGACAAGAGGGTTGGCAAATGCTTGAAATATACACAACGTAACAGCAGAGCTGATTGATTACTTCTAAAGAGGGTCACAATTTTATCGCAGGAAAGAAGTAGACTGGGAGAATTTGAGAAAAATAATTTAAATACAATTTTTTTTCTTTTTGCGGCCCTGTGCTGAAGATCCATATAACTGAGGAATTAACAATATAACAGATTATGCAGCATCAAGATGATATGATAAAAAAATGTTGCTGTTGGATTGAATAGAATGAAAGGTGACACTTGTGGATTAATACTGGAAACTAGATTTATCATGGAGATTTTTATGATGGATGCTGAAATTTCAGTGGGGGGACTGCCATGAGGAACAATGGGCACCAGGTGTGGGGGGATCGCCGTGAGGGACGGTGGGAGAACAGGGAGGAGCGGGGGGGGAGGGCACTCTAGTTTAGAATCCTCTGCCTAGGGGATAAGTCTGTGTTTGTTTGTTTGTTCATTTGTTCCGGTGAAGGCGCTGTGCACACGGCAGCCAGACAACAGCCGCTTGTCTTTTTCTTTTTGTTTTCACTTTTAATTTCAATTTAATTTACTTTCTCATCCACTCCTTATACACAAGGAGCAATTTAGAGGCAAATTACCCTACAAACCTCCACATCTTTGGGATGTGGGAGGAAACCATAGCAAGTGGAGTAAACCCACGCAGTCACAGGGAGAACGTGCAAACTCTGCACAGACAGTATCAGAGGTCAGGATTAAACCCTGTGAGGGTTTACACTCTACTAGCTGTGCCACTGTGCTGCTCTCAATGTATTAGATACTCTTGAGAGGAGTGATTATTGGCCTGAATTTTGTTGATTGGCACCTGTTGCCTGCCTCTACTCATTTTATCCCAAGCTTATCTTCTCTGTATCAGGAATGCAAATCTCACTGCTAGTCACGGACCTGATTAATGCCAGAACCTTAAACATGTTGAGTTGACTTCAGAACAAGCATCACCCAAAAAATTCAACTGGTTGCTATTGACAGTCTGTGAAGCATCATAGAAAACAGGTGCAGGAGTAGGCCATTCGGCCTTTTGGGCCATGGATCATGGCTGATCATCCAAAATCAGTACCCAGTTCTGGCTTTATCCCCTTATCCCTTGATTCCCTTAGCCCTGAAAGCTAAATCTAACTCTCTCTTGAAAACATCCAGTGAATTGGCCTACACTGCCTTCTGTGGCAGAGAATTCCACAGATTCACAACTCTCTGGGTGAAAACGTGTTTCCCCATCTCAGTCCTAAATGGCCTACCCCTTATTCTTAAACTGTGACCCCTGGTTCTGGACTCTCCCAACATCGGGAACATTTTTCCTGCATCTACCCTGTCCAATCTTCTATGAATTTTATATGTTTCTATAAGATCCCCTTCTCATCCTCTAAATTCCAGCAAATACAAGCCCATTCGACCCAGTCACTCCCAATTTAGTCAGCTATTAAAGTGGTTGGCTTCACAGTATTTCTCAATGCCCCACTTAGCAGTTGAACTATTCAAACAATTTTTTTAAATCTTTAAAACGGGAGATGCACAAGACACAAACAATTTCAAAATGTAACTAGCCTAATTCATTGCCCTCTGTGCAGTCTTACAATCTCTATTCACGTGAATCAGATTGCAGATCCTGGCACAGGATCCAAGAGCAAATAGCTCAATGCAAGTGCTCAAATCTTGGCAGGTTCCTGCATTGGCATTAGTCTCTGAGGCTGACTGAGTATAGCTAGGAAGCAATATGGATCTGCTGGCAAAACTCAGCAAGATCCATGCTGTTGTGACCTGCCATAGTATAAATTTATTTAAAAACTCTTGAACAAAGAGGATAAGCTTACGAAAGTAATGCTTCTGGAATTTTAAAATCTTGCTTGTTTTATAGATCATCCCGTTCTTCGTGTTGATGACAAGCAAAGGCTTGCCAAGGAACGCAGGGAGGAAAGACAAAAGCAGCTAGGTAAGAACATGCACTTATGTTCTTCCAAACAAATATTTTCCCAGAAGAGAATTATTGGTATGTAAATAGTATTTGTAGAAATGTTTACTTAAAATTGGTTAGCAATACTGAGCCAGATTTTCCTCTAAAGCCTGACAAACAGGACTTACTGTTCTTTAATCCTGACCTTGGCCAGCTAATTTCCATGAGCTTTATTACACAGTAAGTTATTGTGCATGTTATATAAATACTATGGTGCCCTCTACAGAACATATTTGGCCTGTATGAATAGGGCAAGCAGCTGTGTTTATTAACCAAATCATATTAAAATTAGAAAGAAATATCATAATGAATTCGGTGTCAAATCCAGTACAGAGGAAAGGAGAGATTGAATTGAAAAAAATCTTTAGGGGGGGGAAAAAACAGAAACTGAGAGCTGAAAGAATACGACCACATATGAAACAAGTTACTTTTCAATGCCAGCGAAGTTGGTCGTATCGTTATTAAGATTTCACGGAATCTTTCAGTATCTGGATATCACAGCTCACTTTGTTAAAGGCACAAAGGGGAAATTTACCAGACACAGAAATGCTATTAGTCGCTATTGGTATATTAAGAAAGATGGCAGTTCATTTACACAGCAGGCTTCCTCAAAAGGCAATGTGGTACCCATTTTTTTTTTTAAGGTTTGAAAGAAATGTTGGCCTGGGTCCCTAGAACAAGTGTTACTTTTCTTTGCAATGGAACCTTTGGATCTTCGCATCACGAGAGAAGACAGCAATCCCAAGTGGTTAAAAAATATTGTTCCATCCATATTTGCAATGTCAATTTCAATAATTCTCAGGGTAACAACATTGTGTTAGATTAATTCGTTTCCGTGGACTGGCCGTGAGATATCTTCCAACATAAAATTGCCAGTAAGAATACCATTTAGTCCAAAATGCTTGCAGGAATGATGATGTTGAACTTTTTGAAAAACATGAGTTACTGATTATTTTGGTGAATTTAGCAATTTGAACTGCACGGAGCTAATCTTATTTGCTAGTCTTGCCTCGATATTCATATTATCTCCGTCTAATCCAGTCCCTTTCTAAAACTTTGGAACAGAGAAAAATTTCTCGGCTAAAAAAAGTGGGTAGTCTCCAATGTGCTGCTCATTGGGCTGCATGGTGAGTACACGGCAGCCAGAGGCGCAGGGAGTCGGGTGGCCATTGGGTTCCTTCGATAGCAGCTCCAATATTGTGGCACATCTTTAGTCCTCCATTCAAATGTCAACTTAAATTTTGTTCAGAAGCCTGTAGAGTACATCCTTCTGGTCCCTAGGCAAGAATACTACAAAATGAATCACATTTCTGCTTGAAATCAATTAGCAATCTGAAAAATATTTGTTATACGAGAGACAATATAAAATATGTCAGTAAACCATTTCTTTTCGGGAAGCAAATCGTTTGAAGATTGAAGGCTATAATAATAATAATAATAATAATAATAATAATAATAACTTAATTTCGGACTCAAGGTCCAGACAAGGGACAACATTACATAAAAATACATTGCATATAAAAACATCATAAAATACATATAAAATCTTAGTATATCACATAAAAGCATCATAAATTATATATTAAAAAAAACACAATACATGATTTAAAATCCAGACTAAAAAAGAAAAATCAGTGTCCTACAACGAGACAGCGATACCAGTGTCTCCACAACTGGGATTCATAGCGTGGAGTGCTAAACCTTATGTTTGACAAGGCCACTATAATTACATTTTTAGAGTCATTTATCCTGCAAATGAATTTATACATATGATTTCTTAGGGTGGCTTCTAAAGCACTGACTCCTGCAGCCACAAACATGTTACTAGCACTACACCATCTCGGTTTCCTTACCAGTGTTCTCATGGCATCATTGTAGGCCACCTTTAGTCTCTGAAAACTTGTCTTTCCATAGTTCGACCACAGGTGCGCAGTATAGAGTGGTGTGCAATATGCTCTAAACAGCAACATCTTCACCACATCTGTAGACGCACCAAACTTATGCCAGGGAATATTTGCCTGTACATACAGCATACGTCGTTGCCTATAAATATCCTCATCATCTGTCATTTGTTCTGTAATAAAATGCCCAAGATATTTTACCTTATTACAGACACTAAGATTATTGTCAGACAATTTTAAAATCAGGACATTTTAGACATTTATCCTCTTTGGTTCTACCAATCATGCATCCAGTATTACAGGCTTTCAATTGTTTGGACAGATCATTAATATAAAGATTAAAAAGGACTGGGGACAAAATTCCCCTTTGTCTAACACCATTGCTAACCCCAAATGGCCTGTAATTATTTAGGCTGCCTACTTTATCAGCTTTGTCCTTAATGATTGGCACTAACAGAACAGACAACATTGAGTCTGGTAACAAGCCATGAATCATAAAGCAGTAAAACAAATAGCAAGGAGAAGAGCTATCTTCATACTCGTATACTTAAGATGTTCAGCAGAAATATGATCCAAGTCACTTGCTTTGTTGTTGGACAGCTTGTTCATGGCATGATACACCTCATGTGACATAATCACCATTGAGCCATTACTCTCAATATTGTCCACCCTATACAAATCACCTTGGACACAGTTGAATTTATACTCCGCGACATAACTCCGCGATATTAGCTGTTCCGGAGATTCCATCTACAGTGCATGGTAGAGAAGTTTTGCATCTGTTAAGAGCTCTCACTTCTTTCCAAAAATCAGTAGCATTGTTACTTAGCAGCATCTTAGCCATGGAATCAGCCCTCAAAGCTTGCTCATTTTTACAGATGAAGCGAACAGCATACATATCTTGCAATAGTGAGCTTCTTGTACTCAAACACAGGCCCGTGTCTGGGTCTACCTGCCATAGCCCATGAAGAAGGGTTTCGGCCCGAAACGTCGCCTATTTCCTTCGTTCCATAGATGCTGCTGCACCCGCTGAGTTTCCCCAGCAATTTTGTGTACCATAGCCCATGATTTAGTGGCTTCACGGGCTTCAGCATGATACTCAGCTACATACTTATTCCAGCCAGGCCTGATGTTATGTATCTTATTTTTATGCTTGCAATAGGGCTTACTGCCTACATATAAAGTGCTTACTATATCATTACACATAGAGCAGATATCTCTCCTATGCTTCATATCCTTACAATTAACATTACTACACATTATTGCATCTTTAGGTAGATGAATATTGCTTAAGGATTTATCTGTATGGGCATAATAGGCTAAGATGCCTTCCTTTGTGAGGGTTGACCAGTTTTTCTGTGTTAAAGCTATTTCTATCTCTGGATACCACAGGTATGTGTTCACCATTTATTGTCATAGCAACAGGTATATGATCAGTCATTGCTGCCCCGTACAGAATGCTCATACACCCCAATGAGGCATGTGCAGCAGCTGTACTAATACAGTGGTCCAGCCATGATGTGGTGTGCCAGGCCTCACTAATATAAGTATAACTATCTGAAGGTAAAAGCACTTTGCTTGACATTAAATTATTATCTTGACAGAACTGAGCCATATGATTGGCAAATAATGACTTTCTATCTGAGATATCTGCATTCATATCCCCAATTATTGTTTTGAATAAAGGAATAGATGAAAGCAAGCCTATTTAAATATTCATCCTCATTCTGATGGCATTCATAGGGTGTATACACATTCAGGATAACAAATTCCTTGTCGTTGTGAGCAAAGCATATTGCAATACACCAGTCATCATCAAGCTGAACCACATTTATGGATGAGTCAAGCTTCTTGTTCCATAGAATAGCCACACCCCCTGGTATCCTACCTCTGACTATTCCCATGCCAAGGTCAGTTGTAGACTCCCCAGCCCCATGAAAGTTGTCATTGAGAGAATTGAGTTTGTCCAAGTCTTGCTTCGCTAAGAATGTCTCTTGCATACATAGTATGTCACAGTTCTCCATAAGGTTGTCAACAACTGAGCGGCGAGCTTTATCCCCTGCGTTCTATATCAGGTGGTTCATCCATTTTTGAAATTTTAAACTGAATGAATTATCACTGTCCTGTTACCTACGTGTATGATTACTGTACAAATAAACCAAGGTTCATGCAAACGTGCACATTTTATTCAAATGATTTTCAGTATTCAGGTCTGTTTTGGAATAATGTAATAATTAACAAACCATTTTATTATACAGCTGCAAGAGAACAGCTATTACTTGAAAAAGAGCAAAAAGCAAGGCATCATTATGAAAAACAACTTGAAGAACGCAAAAAGAAAATTGAAGAACAGAGACTAAAAGAAGAAAGACGACGTACTGCTGTTGAAGAGAAACGAAAACAAAGACTTCAAGAAGAAAGAGTATGTTTATTATGAACAATTACAATTGCTGTTCCTAGTCTTTCCTTCTATTTATGATGTTTTTAAAACTGATTGCATATTGTTTATTGATGATTTTGATTTGTCTAAATCTTCACCTTTTAAAAAATCAGTGTTACTGTTTGGATCCTAGCCTTTGGTAACCATGAAGGAAGGATCCATATTAATATAATAAATGGGAATTATAAGCATGCACAATTCTGGAAAGGAGGGAAATTGCTATTTTCCCAGTTCCATTTAATAGCAGTATTGTTTATTTATTTAGATTATTATTAAAAATCCCATTAACTTTATAATTGAATGCAGCTAATCGTGTTTCAATATTTTATGGAGTAATCAATATGGTAACTATTTTAAATTAAACCTTTCTTCTTGGAGGAGCGACATGAAGCAGTGGTACGTCGCACAATTGAAAGAAGTCAAAGAATAAAACAGAAGTCCAACAGGTGGTCATGGGGTGCAACCCTACAAGGCAATGCTACCATCAACAGAGATGGTATGTTATATGTTCCAAATCTATGTATGGTATGAATAAAATATAGTAAACAGTTCGCTGATACAAATTGAATACAATAATTTTCCTTTGATTGAGGAAAATGTTCCAGCCAAGTATTTCCTAGAAATGAACATACCAAAAAGTGAGTTTTCAAATGGTTTGACATATATGTAGAAATAAGGCACTGCAGATGCTGGTATATATTTTTTTAAAAGACACAATGTGCTGGAGTAACTCAGTGGGTCAGGCAACATCTCTGGAGAACATGGATAGATGATGTTTTGGGTCGAGACCCTTCAGACTGTTACTTCAGAGATGTTGCCTGAACTGCTGAGTTACTCCAGCACTTTGTGTCTTTTTTACATAAATGTTTCCCACAAATCCCGATGACAGTAAAAAAGAAAATGCCTTGCTGTAGAATTCTGGGAAATGTGTTGGTTCCACTATTAATGTTTCTTTTTTGGGAACATTTCTGTCCTGTACTAGTTAGCATCTTGTGATTTCAATAATTTAGATTGGCATATATTGTCCCATACCTTACTCCCAAATTTTCAGTATTCAACTTTTTGATTATTCTGTGAAGTTTTCTTTTATTTACTTACTGGTAATTCTATCATTTATGGTTTAATTCTATCATTTTTACATTTGCACTAGAAGTTCTTCATGGTTTTGCATCTGTTCCTTGTCCAGGTGATTTTGTTGAATCTTCATCCTCCTATCTTGATTTAGCAGGCCTAGATTGCCACTCAAGAAAAATGGGTGGCACTCCTGAAGGTGGTACAGAAACATGATATTTCTTTTCATTTGTCTATCTTGACACGATAAAATTACCATCCAAATAATCTGTTCTTGCATGCTTTGTGTTACTTTTTAGAGTAACTGCTTTGATGTTGTTCCTCAAATTTCTTGCTTCTAATATTAATGTTTAGAGTTGGCCAGTGTTTACCAGTGTGCAGAATCTGAAATAGAAGTTTCATCCTGCATATAATTTAAATTGCATTTCAGTAAAATGGAAGAAGTGTCATGACTGTTCTAAGAAATCAAGAATATTATCTGCCCCCATGTCCCCACCCCCCTTATGTGAAAAACCTTCAGTCTTAAACTTTAAATTGGATGAAAAAAACATTCTATTTTAAGGAACTGAAACCTGCCCTTTTATTGATTTAAAACCAAATATAACTAATATCTTGAAACCTTGAGCTTGGCTCTCTGCGTCATTCACTTAAATTGTGTCTTAACTCCATTTATTTATCATTGTTCCATATAACCATATAATATAACCATATAACAATTACAGCACGGAAACAGGCCATCTCGACCCTTCTAGTCCGTGCCGAACACGTATTCTCCCTAGTCCCATATACCTGCGCTCAGACCATAACCCTCCATTCCTTTCCCGTTATTTCTTAATACATTTGGGAACAAAACTTTATTGAATGTTATTTTGAAGATTTTCAGTTGTTCTACCCTTGATGGTTTTATTTGGCAGAAATAGTCCCGATACTTAATACCTTTTAGTTTAAAAAAAATGCTGAATAATATTATGGATGAGCTCTAATTTTGAGATTCCGCCCTCTAGTTCTGTACTTAGCCACCTTTGTCTATCAGTTTCAACAAATCTTTTAATCATCTTTACAATCTCAATCACATCACTCCATCATCTAACTTGAAGCTATTCTATATAGCTGTTATCATTTAACCCTTCCCAACCATGATTCTCTGCAATTAATTTGTGCTCCTCATAAGCACCATGCATTCATTTTGATGTGAACTGAATAGAGTATACAAGATATGGTCTCACCAGGATCCTCATCTTGTAGAGGTCAAACAACTATACCGCTTTTGTTGACCCTCAATTTATATAGGCAGCTGATTATCTGCCAAGAAATTTTACGTGACTGAATTTCTTCAAAATTCCTCCTCATTGTTAATAGATAAATTCAACTGAACCATTTCTGTGTTCTACAAATTGTTCAAATCTTGGAATACTTAATCTTGGAATTTTATCTATAGAAGCATGATTAATAACTCGCCTATTAACAAGGACCAGAAATATTGCATTGGTCTTATAACTGTAAAGTTTGGGCCTCATCACGATGCACACGCAATCAACTATGAGTATTTCCATTTGTTTCAGATGCAGATCGGCGATCAGTATCCACAATGAACCTTACGAAACATGCTGATCCAGTCATCAACAAGCGGTTATCATCATCATCAGCAACATTATTAAATTCTCCAGACAAAGGTACTGTATCAGTCTAATAATTTCAGTTTCAAAATTTAAATGAAAAAAAATAATAACAATGTTTCTTTAGCATTGGAGCTATTCTCTTTTGTCACAAAAACATGTTTTTTAATATTGAGAGTAATTGGCTTATTAGAATAAATATTTAGAAATATAGAAACATAGAAAATAGGTGAGGTAGTAAGTCATTCGTCCCTTCGAGCCAGCACCGCCATTCGATATGATCATGGTTGATCATCCAAAATCAGTACACCGTTTTTGCTTTTTCCCCATATCCCTTGATTCCATTAGCCCTAAGAACTATATTTAACTCTCTTGAATGCATCCAGTGAATTGGCCTCCTCTGCCTTCTGCAGCAGAGAATTCCACAGATTCACAACTCTCTGGCTGAAAAGGTTTTTCCTCATCTCAGTCCCCTTATGTGACCCCTGGTTCTGGACTCCCCCAACATCGGGAAAATTTTGTTGCATCTAGCCTATCCAATCCCTTAAGATTTTTTTTAGTTATGATAAGATTTCCTTTCATCCTTCGAAGTTCCAGTGAATATAAGCCCAGTTGATCCATTCTTTCATCATATGTCAGTCCCGCCATCCCGGGATTAACCTGGTGAACCTAGCTGCACTCCTTCAATAGCAATTAGTGAAGACAGAACCAAAGTACTTGTCTAACTGGTCTGCCATATCTTTGTTTCCTATTATAAATTCACCTGTTTCTGACTGAGGAACCTACATTTGTCTTCACTAATCTTTTCCTCTTCACATATCTATAGAAACCTTTCCAGTCAGTTTTTATATTCCCCGCAAGCTTTCTTTCATATCTCCCTCTGAATTAACCTCTTTGTCCTCCTCTGTTGAGTTCTAAATTTCTCCCAGTCTCCCAGTTTGCTGCTTCCGCTGGCCAATTTATATGCCTCTTCCTTGGATTTAACACTATCCTTAATTTTCCGCGTTAGCCACGGTTGAGCCGCCTTCCCTGTTTTATTTTTACCCCAGACAGTGATGAATAATTGTTGTAATTCATCCATGCGATCTTTCAATCTTTGCCATTGCATAACCACCATCAACCCTTTAAGTATCATTTGCCAATTCCCGTCTCATACCACCAATGTTTTTTTTTAAATTCAGGACCCTTGTCTCTGAATTAACTGTGTCGCCCTCTTTTTAATGTATAATTCTACCATATTATGGTCACTATTGCCCAAGGGGCTTTGCACAGCAAGATTGCTAACACTACTCCAACAAGCGTTTTCTGCCCTTGGCTATTTCGCACTCGACCCATACTAATTCGACAGCATCCAAGCTAATGTCTCTCCTTACTATTGCATTATTCTTCTCTTTAACCAACAATGCCACTCCACTTCATCTTCCTTTCTGTCTATTCTTCCTGAATATTGAATTTCCCTGCATGTTGAGATCCCAGCCTTGGTCACCCTGGAACCATGTCACTGTAATCCCAACAGTATCATATCCCTTAACTACTAACTGCACATTCATTTATAATATAAATCTAATATTTATTTAACTTCATAAAACTGAATTAACATGTTTGTTTTTATTATTATTGGATTGGGATATTGTATTTTTAAATACAGGAAATATTTAAATGACCTATAAAGTGAAATTTGGATTATGCAATATTGTTTTGAAAGTCTGAAATTTGATTGTTCGACACTGCTTGTTAATATCTTTACATCATTATTTGTCCACCAATTTTACTGTATTTGTAACAATTAATTGATGTCATTCATTTTTCTCAGCCCCCCCTCCTTCCCTTCCCCTGAGGACATCCGTCACCTGGTCTTTTGTAGATCTGCGATTTATTTTTATGTACACATGTATAGCTTTGTGCTAATGGTAATCGTTGAATATTTTGTCTTTGCAAATTTGTTCATATTTGTGGCTCTCAGCAAAAGGGTACGAAGTCTCACAAAACATTTTCCAGAATAGTAATCTCCTCTTCTTTGCCAATTTGGAAAATATGTATTTTACGGTTGTCTTGGATGTTACCTGGAGACCAATTTTCAGCTATGAGTCATTAATGGAGAGGGTGGGACATTTGAGGAGATTAGGAGAGACTGCTTAACAGCATATTTAATTTTTGTCCAGCCATCAAGCAAAGGATTTCATCCTTTAATAAACAGCCCTGTAAGCCACGTTCAACTACGCCTGAAAAGTTCAGCTCTGAATCTAAACAAGGTGTTTCTAAGACATGAATGAATTTTGTATTTGTCACCAACTGCTCGTTAATTGCAACATGAGTTCGGTTGTGAAATTATCTGGGAAGCACTTCCTTTTATATTCGTATAGCAAACCAATCAACTTTAAAAAAATAGGTACTGGTTGCTTTTCATCTTAGTCTTGTATATTAAAGTTGCTTTAGTATTTCTGCCAGAATGCCATGCTTCTACAAACCTAATTATAACTGGTTTTACAGCTAGTCAAGTTAGGATTTATGGAACATCGATTGAAAATTTCCGAAACCTATTATTTTTGGTGTTTTTTTTAAATTGAAACAATTAGCTGTGCAATTTCAATAAAAAGATTCAATCTGTTGAATATTAGAACCTTAGGTAAGGTTTAAAAAACAGTAATATTGGAAGACCAAAGCTATTTGGGTAGTCTAATACTTCAAGTACCACTTCAGCATCTATCCTCTCCCATCATCCCATCTGACTCCCTTTTTTCTGTACCTGAAAACCAAAATACCAGAACAATTTATTTGGACAATTATGCCTCCAACTAAATGCCTTCCCCTTTTTTTAAATTGTTGGGCACTGTGCTGAAATCCTGGAACAAGACTTCGGCCTGACACTATAGCTCTATTTAAATTTTAAATCTTGTATTAAAAAAAAGATATGTACATGAAGCTAAACATAAATGTTATAAATTGGACATTAAATGTAATTCAGACAGATTGCTTAGAGGTTTTTTTGTTTTCTAATTTTCTCATCTGGAATTATTTTTTCCAAACATATATTTTTAAATTATTGAAAATCTGTGATTAATGGTTGTAGAAGTTTGGTGTACTGCAGAAGTCATAAGTAAATGTACCTTGCATGTAAGTGTAGCCAGCAGCATTTATCAAACTGTGCATTTGGATGATTGTTATATTGGGGTTTTCATTAATATATTATTGTGCGTATAAGCATTAGATGATTGTGGTTTATCAATGATAATGCAATTGGATTTTAAAAATTCAAAAAAAAACTTCATATGTGTAGCAAAAAGGATTTGATTTCCAGACTAGTTTCACATCGTGATAGTAAGGCTCAACGCGTAATTTTAAGAAGGCTTGAGTGTGGCGACTAAAAGATGATGATGCATTAATGTGATAATCCCTGTACATTGCTCTGCATGAAGCAAGCCTCATTTTGCCTGTTCTGTAAATTGCTTTCAGTTATTTGTATGCTTACAAAGTGGTTTGACTTATTGGCATGTTGATAACTTTATTTATTTTTTAAAATATTATTTTGGGCTTGCTGATGTCTGATATTTTGAAGCATCTAATATGTCACGTTATGCTTGATTTGTTTTTAAATTATAACATATCTTGTCAGCATGCCTGCAGAAACTTTTCACTGCTGTGCCTAACAAAACATGTTGACTTGTATCAATGAAGTTATTCACTTCATAGTTGATATCAAAACATTTTAACTAACCAATGCCTCAATAATGCATTTGACCATTAAGGCATGGAGTTTAACTTGGCAAGTAATTTGCTTTGTTCGGGCTTCATTATGATTGCTCCAAGTTATTTTTGTCGCACAATTTTTAAACTTAAAATGGATTGAAGTATTTGATGCATAATTGTCAATTTATTTTGTACAGCTCGGCGGTTGCAGCTGAGTCCCTGGGAAAGCAGCATTGTCACTCGCCTTCTAACTCCTACTCACTCATTCCTAGCTAGAAGCAGGAGCACTGCTGCCTTGTATGGGGGTGGTCTAGATGCAGGTAATTCATTTTTGTCCAAAATTATAATACTGAATTACGCTGATCTCTAATTGCCAATTTATGTATAATTTATATCAGATTGATCAAATTAGGAAATATATTGGCATTTGCTATAATTATGGACAGTTTAGGAATATAATTTATTGTAACTGGACACTGGCAGAAAGTCTTAACTGCATGCCGAATGCATCAATTCAATTCTAATTGTTAATGTTTGATTTGTTTTTAAATGCAAAGTATATTTTCACGTACGAACTCGAGCTTTTAGATTTGAAATCTGAAGGAGATTTGAATAGAGTTTGCAAACAAACTAAATCTGCTGTTTGTTTACATTGAAAAATGTTATTCCAGGAAAAATGCAGTGCTAATCAGATGTGATTCAAATAATTATGCAGAACATTGGCAGCTCAAATTGGGACTTTTCCAATTTAAATCACTGAGACCCATAATTGGGAAGAATGATGAATTAAATAATATGAATTAACTGTTCCTTTTTAGTGTTGGTTTCTTCTGGTCCTGCTGTGGCACAGATAAAGATTCAGTGGTTTGGAAAATCGAAATTCAGTGGTTTGGAAATCACACTATTTTCTGTGTATTTATTTAAGATGATGAAAAAGATTGTGTACGAGCAAGTACTCTCATTTTGAATAGTTTATGCCATTAATGCATAGAATTGTGGAAAAGTAATTTAAAACCTTTCATGCATCTTTGAAGATCTTGTCTGAAATGTTCTTATATGATTCTTATCAGTGACCAAATGCAAGGGGACAAGATGTTAAATCATTCTTTTGAGGGTTCACTGTTACTTGAAAATCAGCCTCTATTTACATTAGATTAAGGAATACACAGTTGTGTGATTTTCCATGATCAGGTATTCGACTGTCAAATAATCTATTTGCATGGATATTCAAGAAGTTACTCCCCGGCTACTGGAGGAGGCAATTGAGAAGAGTCCTGACAGTAGTGAGACCACTCTGTAGATACCACGGTTGGACTTTACCCTTTAGGTTGGCAGAACCATCTGAAATACTTGAATGAAGGTCAAATGTGATAGAACTGGGTTTGAAATTAATTTTTAAAGGGTAACATTCTCCCCCCCCCCCATAAAAATAAAAAGAGAAAGTGGTGGTAGTCACATCAGATAGCATTTGTGGATTGAGAAAACAGTTAATGTGTTAAGATGAGATTTTATCTGCAACATTCAGCTGTGTAATAATTATCTGAAAGTGGAATTAAAATTAACTGGAGAAGTTCTGAAATTTTCATTCTCCTAAAAAAACATCACAGCCAATGTTCATCTGATTAGCACATTTATAAAGCAATCCGTAAGCGCACCAAATACAATATCCAGTTACAAAATCCAACATCTCCTGATTGGGTGTATTGCTTTATTAAAAAATGGGCCTTGGGATTAAGTAATTTTGAAGTGTGAGACTGATGCATGTTGACTACATGAACTGTGCATGTTGCAAGTTGGATTTCAAATAAGTGTGACTTTAATACCAAAATTATATTTGAAGTTTTTTATCTTGAGGTTCTATTTTGAAGTTTTAATTTCAATGCTGTTATCTACTGTTGCTCTTTATACAAAGTAAGACCTATTCTGCTTATCTTTCCTAGCAAAATCTGTTCTTGTTCTTTCCTCCAATACACTGTGCTATTGATTTGCAGTATCTGCTTTCTTTGTGCATTATATATGTTGACAGCTGAAAGGATGCAATATATACAAAAAAATATTAAGGCAGGTGTAACCGAACACGTGATGTAGGATCACGTTGAATCTGGCAGAAATGTCAGAGAATGATGTGTTTGATGCGGAGAATGGTGGGGTGAAAGCTAAGGACCAGTGGAATGTTATCCTTGTTCTGTCTGGGGGGGAAAAGGAAAGTGAGAACGGTTCTGCAGGACACCGTGGAGACATGGGTGAAGGATTCTTCTCGGACAGCAGGGGGAAACCACATTTACTATAGAAAAAGGACAGCGTATGTCCTAGACTGGAAAATATTAATGCCCTTAATATTTTTTTCAACCAATCAGCTGCCTGTAATACTATTTTGTCATTGTTGTTTTGTGTGTTTGCGTGTACTTCTTGACTTTGTTCTGAAAAACCAAGACCATTTCTGTTTTGTTGGATAGATTGGAAGAGTTGATGCCCCCACCCTCTGCCTCATAAAAATAAAAAATAAAAAGCTATTATTGCAGTTAAGTTTGACATAAATTTCTGCATCTGAAAATTGTACATAATTATCATTTCTAGTGGCAATCCGTAAGCGCACCAAATTGGATGTTCCAAAGCGCACCAAAACAGGACGTAATTGGTATCCATATTCTGGTATCCATAACTACAGTGGAAATTTAGAAATTGCCCTGCCTCTCCCAGTGGCTTCATTATACTGATACTTTGCCGAGAAGCCAGTGGTGTGAGGTTATTACACTTGTATGATAGATACCCACTTAAGACCCAATGTTCTTGGCGCTTGTCATTTGAAGATAGTACATTTCTTTGCGAGTTGATCAGTAACTGCTGAACCCCTCAAGTTTGGGTTGTATTTCCTGCAGATTTTAATTATTGGAAGCTTATAAAAATAAAAAGATTGTTTTAACTGATCTCAAGAAGGATTATATTTGGTAACGCTAACATTTATTGTTTTCCTATTCCTCACGTCTCAAACCCACTTTTCCTTCTATATCATCTCCATTACATTGCATACCCTGTTATCATATTCTCAGATCTCATGTAGGTGGCAGTCTGCTGATTTCAATTTCCAATGTTTGAAATTCTAATTATAAGAAAACATTAATCTGTCAATTTTGCTTCCTTTTTGCCTTGTGGACATCTTTCAGATGGAAACAAAATCATCTTTCAATTTCAGCAAGGTGGATTTATGAAACATCAGAAATGGTTTTGGTGACTTTCTTTTTGCATTCCTTTCAAGCTAATGCTTGCTATCTTTTCTCCTCTTACTCTTCAACTCCTTCCTACAACTTCTCATAATACTGCAGTTATCCCAATTTGTCCTCGTTCAGTATCTGCCAGCTCTCTTACTCCACTAACCTGCAAGAATCTGCACAGTAGGATGTCTGACTGGCCGCCAAGGTACATTGTTACCACACATGATATGAATGGGCGAAGCAGATCAGCTAATCCTGCAAAGGTAAGCAGATGTTTATCAAAAAAAGCTTTTATTATTGTCAATATTGATGCCTTGAATGACTATTCATTTAAATAGTTCTCAATATTTAGTATTCATGAAAGAATGGTTAATTCTAATGGTATTGCATGAAAAAAATCATTTGTTTATAACATGAAGCATAACCTCCAACAAAAGTAAACAAAGAGTGTTAGAATACTCAGCATCCGTGGCCGGAGGAACAGTTAACACTTGTTAAATGGTGTTTTCAGCATCCATTTTTATTACAGATTTCCACCATCTGCTTGATTTCCAACAATGATATTTGTTTAAATAAATTCTATTCAAAAAGGTATCTACTAGCCTGTAAATTATCGATCCGTTTAAGTAAATTGACGTATGCAGCACTTTTTTGGAGGCAAGCAAATAATATCTAATTGTTGCTTGTAGGTTATTAAGTAGATCCAATGCTTGGGTGAGACATAATTAATTGCTGATTTCATTGGCAAGCCCAACATCCAACTCATTGAATATCCAGACAAAATGGACGCAATTACAATTCTGGTTGTCACAAATGGTAATAAATTGTATTGTATTGTATGTACGTAATAGGAAGGATGTGGAGGCTTTCCACATCCTGGATCGATGTTTCCTGGATTGGAGTTTACAAGCTATAAGGAGTGGTTGAACAAACGTTTCTGTGGAGCCTCAGAGGCTGAGGGGTGACCTGATGGAAATAAAATTATGAGAGGCATAAATAGGGTTAATAGGGTATTTTTCCCAGTGGAAATGTCACATACTAGAGGGCATAGGTTTTGGGTGAGATGTAAAAAGTTAAAAGTATAGGTAAAAGTTTGTTTACTGCCGCTTTACAGAGTGATAGGTGCCTGGAATGCACTGCCACCAGAAGAGGTGGAAGCAGATATGATAACATTTGAGGCATTTGGACAGACACATGAACAGGCATGGAATAGAGGGCTATGGGCCATATGCAGGCTGATGGGATTAATTTTGATTGGCATCATAGTTGGCGCGAGCATGGTGGGTCGAAGGGACTGTTCCTGTGCTTGTTCCTTCTTTGTTTCTAGGAATTTCAGTAAAGTCAAATTTAAGATAATCGACTGATAATTAAAGAGAAAAAAAGGAATACATTCTAAATCATGAAAACTAAGAATCATCATGTCCACAGACATTTTAGGAATTTATGTACATTATTAATATGTCAAACTAGTGAAGCAAATCTTGCAATTACTTTTTAATAACCTAATGAAGTCGAATCTTTGGCCCATCAGAAGATAGCTGGTTGCTTGAAGAGAAATCCGTTCATTTCTATTCCTACAAATTATTTTTCCTCGTGTCCCCAAATTTCTTAAATTATTTGATTAACTGTTGTATTAAAGACTAAAGTCATAGATCATAACCTAATTGTATTTCTCTTACATATTTTCACTGTAGGTTGAGGGGGAACCTCATTGAAACTTACAGAATAATGAAAGGCATAGATAGAGTGGATGTGGAGAGGATGTTTCCACTGGTGGGAGAGTCTAGGACCAGAGGTCATAGCCTCAGAATTAAAGGGCACTCTTTTAAAAAGGCGAGGAGAAACTTCTTTAGAGGGTAGTTAACCTGTGACACTCATTGCCACAGAGGGCTGTGGAGGCCAAGTCAGTGAATATTTTTAATGTAGAGAAAGACGAATTCTTGATTAGAACGGGTGTTAAGGGTTTTGGGCAGAAGGCAGGAAAATGGGATTAGGTGGCAGAGATGAGCCATGATTGAACGGCGGAGTAGACTCGATGGGACAAATCGCCTAATTCTACTCCTATAACTTGGAATTACGTGCGAACATAATAGGAGGAGTTCGCTCCTCCCTGGAATCTGCTCACCATATGACATGATCCTGGCTGATCTGATCTGCTCAACTTTGCATCTGTATCTTCCCATGATAATCTTTTATCTCCTTGGTTAACAAAGGCTATATTATCTCTGCCTTAAAGATTGTAAGTGCTTTCATTGCTTTTTGAGGAATCGTTTCAAAGCCATTCAACCCTCAGAGACAAAATCTTTGATGTTAGCTTTCCTAATTACTAGCTGTACCTGTGCACTCGAGTTTTGTAAATCAAGCATTAGGTCACTTGGATATCATGTCTGTTTTTGCAGGAAAATAAAAACTTCATATTATATTCTGGCTGATCTTTGCCTACTCACTTAACCCATTATATTCCATTTGTGGTCTCCATGAGTCATTTTTACAATTTAATACCAGTTGTCAACCCAATGGATTATATAGGTTTGACATGAAATTCTCTACAATTATACTCTGTGGTTTTATTCAAAATGCTTAGGATCCCATAGCAGATCACCCAGGTCCCTATGTTCAGTGTATGGCGCACATTGGAACTGTGCCAATTTGTATCTATAGTTTACTTTCTTACTGTCAGAGTATATCTCGTCACACTTCTCTGTATTGAAGTTTTGTCTGTCCAATCTGATGACTTATCCAAACAGTCATGTTCTCCTTGCTGTGTTATTTACAGATTTTAAACTATTACCCTGAACCCATACCCAAACCATAAATATATCACCAAGAAGCAGTGGTGCAAGCAAAAAAAACAGAGGGACACAGTGGGTCAAGCAGCATCTGTGGAGGGAATGAACAGATGGAGTTTTGGTTTCATACCCGTCTTCAGACTGATGGCGAAGGGGGCAGAAAGTTGGAAAAGTTGGAAATGTGTTTGGGACAAAGCCTGGCTAGTGATGGGTTGATGCAGGTGAAGGGGTGTGATTGGCAGAAGGGTGCAATAAGTGACTACTAGAGGTGAAAAGGAGACAAAAAGGGTGAGATAAGCAAAGAAGAATGGTGAATATAAAATAATTTCAACTCGAACTTCACCATGTGCCTTATGTTTTTAATCTTCAGATCATTGTTTTTCAAAGCACAACCACCACTGACGTTGTTTTTAGAGACATTTTTGCAGAAGAGGAGTAATTTCCTGGAAATCTAGCACCCACCTTTATCCAGGGAGATTGACAAGCCTATCTTCACTTGGGATTTCCTTTGTAGGCAACTTGACTGAACTCATTGGTCTTTCTGATACTTCCTCATCAACTTTAACTGAAGCTTGGGTAGCTTACAGCCCAAATGTATGAACATTGAATTGTCCAATTATAGGTAACCCCCCTCACCTTTTTTCCTTCCACTCTTCCCATTGCCCCACCTCAGTGTGCACCCATTTCTCCCACTATCCCAACCACCTTTCACCCACACCCTCCCCCTGCCTCCTATATCTCTTCTGCTAGCTTCACATTTCTCTCCTCTTCTCTCCTTATATTACACTCTTTTGTCTCTTTATTTATCTCTTACCTTTATCCACCCATCTGCCAATCAACCCCCCCCCCCCCCCACTTGTATCTGCCTATAACCTGCCATGTTTTGTCCCACCACCATCCCCTTTTCAGCTTCCTTTCTCTTCCCTTTCCCCCCCCCCCCCCCCCCCCGTTCCCCACTACAATCAGTTTGAAGAAGGGTCTGAGTCATGTCAAAACATCACCTTTCCATGTCCTCCAGAGATGCTGCCGAACCTACTGAGTTACTTCAGCACCATTTATTTTTTTTTGTAAACCAGCATCCGCTGTTCCTTGTATCTACAAACAACAGTTGTGAATGATTGATTTTGGACTGCAGGCAAGGGGATCAATGTTGGGGCCAATTACTTTTTCTAATTTAATGACGTAGCCATAGAAGTGCATGCCCAAAATGACTAATTAAACAGATCAGAAAACCTGGCAAAAGTGGGTAGTGAAAGATACAAAAGGGCCAGTGGAATGAGCCGGCACAATTTGGATGAGGTTAAAAGCTGCGAGACCTGCGCTTCGACATTTTGGCGAATGAGGAGAGTTAATACAGAATAAAGGATACTGTTGTAAAGTTGTAAAAAAAAGTCTGGGAGAAGTGGCACCTGAAGGTATGAATGTACAATTTGAATGTGTAGCGCTGGTTAGGAAAGCAGTTAATAAGGCTGTACGGTTTTTATAGAGACATGAAGCATAAAAGTGAAGAAATAATGTTAACCCTCAATAAAATACTGGTCTGATCTCAACTGAAAATTTACATTCAATTCTCGATTGCCTGGAAGAAAGTGAACGTGTCAGAGTGTAGCAAAGATTTGAGAGTCATGTCTGGGGTAAGGGGCCATAGTTACAAAGTTAGATTAGAGAGGTTGTGATTATTTTCTTTAAAAGGCTGAGGAAGAATTTGATGGAGGTATATCAAATGGTGCAGCTGGTGCAGCTGCTGCCTCATAGCACCAGAGACCCAGGTTCTTTCCTGACCTCGGGTACTGTCTGTGTGGAGTTTGCACATTCTCTCAGTGGCTGTGCAGGTGTCCTCGGGGTGCCCTGGTTTCCTCCCACATGCCAAAGACATGCAGCTTTGGAGGTTAATAGGCCCCTGTAAATTGTTCCTTGTGGACTAGAAAGTGGGATAACAGAATTAATGTGAATGGGTGATGGATGATTGGCATAGACTTGGTGGGCTGATGGGCCTGTTCCAATGCTGTATCTCTAAACAAAACATTAAAAAAAATAGGGATTGGTATGGGGTGGAGAGGGGGGTCACTGTTTCCTTTAGTGGGGGGGCTCAAGGACTAAAAGAAAGGGGAAGAGAATTAAGGCTAAATTTAGGAAAACCTTTTTTTTATGCCGCATGTGATAGGAATCTGCACTATCTGCAGATTTCTTGGTGACCTTTGAAGTGGTGCAACTGTAGAACTACTGCTTCACAACGCCAAAGACAATCCTGACTATGCAAGGGCTGTCTATGCGGAGTTTGTATGTTACCCCCGTGACCACGTGGGTTTCCCTCAGATTCTCTCATCCCAATTACGTGCACGTTTGTTGGTTAATTGTCATCTGTAAATTGCCACTAGTGCCTTGGTCATAGAACTAGCATACGTGATCGCTGACTGCGTGGATTTGGTGGGCCGAAGGGCCTGTTTCCACGTATTCTTCGCTTTCCAAGTTCTGACAAAGTGTCATCCATCTGAGACTGCTGCCTGATCTGCTGAGTGTTTCCAGCATTTTCTATTTAAACTTCAGAAATTCCTGCCCTCATTTACTCCGTTACACTCTTATGTGAATCATTATTGATGCAATTGAAGTTCCTAAATATCAGTTTTTGCACGTCTCTAGTTTCCTGCAGTTGTGCACTAATCTGCCTTATGTTGCTATTTATGCTTTCACATGCAGATAGAATTAAATAAAAAATATATATCTTGCTAATTCTTGAGAAGTCTGTATGATATAAACTCTTGATTTCTGTTATCAAATAATGATTTCTGTCTTGCCATCACCCCTCCCCATGTCCAAACCACAGCAGAACATTCTGTCCTGTACCTAATCCTGGCACCAGGATGGAACCATAACTGTGTTGATGGTTAAAGAAATGCCTGTTGCTCTTCGTGCCTGTGCAATTCAGACAGCTTTATTTCTACCCTTTGCTGTTGTTGCTAATGTGGAGTCTTGTACTGTATTCTTTTGTCCCACGGTACTGTATTCTAGACAACACTCCAGGTGTCTTTAGACTTTAGAGATAAAATGTGAAAACAGGCCCTTCGGCCCACTGAGTATGCCGACCAGCGAGCACAACGTACAGTAACTGACACTATCCAGAGATAATTTATAATTTTACAGAAGCCAATTAACATACAAACCTGGAACCTTGTACACCCAGATGTTCACTCGCACATTGATTTAGCCTGTAATTTCTGTAATACCTAAAAACAAGGAATTTAAAGTTTTATAAATTAATGTTTCTTTGACAAAACATCAAGATGTTCCGCAATAATGACGGCGGCAGATTTGAAGGTAGTCTGTACTGATGTAATATTTTAGCTAATGTTTAGATTCAAATGTTTGTACCCATTTTTTCAACTGTAATGTTATAAATGGTGGTAATACTTTTTCTTGAAATTATATTTAATTGTCTTAGATGGATAAAAGAGAAAAAGAGAGAGAAAATGAAAGGGAAAAGAATGCAGTTGTAGCTCTTACTACAAATTCAACAGGAAGGAAGTCATATTCTCCCATGACTGGGAAAAACAAGTCACCAATGCCATCCGCAGTCCGGTAAGGAAAGTGCAAGTTTATTATACTAACTGCAGCAACTTTATTGAGCTGGGTTTCAAAATGTCAACATTTATTAAACAATGCAAAAATATATTAAACCTCTAATTTGGAGCAAAATGTGTGGGGATTTTTTTTTTTTTTTTAAAAGCTTGTCTAAGATGTTTATGTAATTATGTACAGTGATTCTTGTACTGAACTGTATTCAAAAATGAATTTCACTGTACCTCAGTACACGTGACAAATAAAGGATCATTGAGAGTAATTATGGTTGGGATTTTTCTTGGGTTTTAAAGTAGGCAACAAACTTTTCCATGTTTCATATATACATTTTTCTTTATATTAGATTATCGTCAAAAACATCATCTGCAGCGAATCCAAAATTGCTTATTTCACCACCTGGCTCAGTAAAGAATTCTTCAATTCTGAGACCACCTTCACCTGGAAATGTTCGTCCAACCAAAGCATCTGAGTGTGAAATAAAGGAGCAAGAAGAAGCTAGTTCAAAAACTCAAGATAATACAGGTAAACCTTCACATCCTAGAGATGTGATAGATTGATAGAGTTATACAGCATGGAAACTAGCTACATGGGCCAACTCATCCATGCTAACCAAGGTGTAGACACATTCACCCGAGTTTGGTCTATATCCCAACATAAAAACTGACTGCAAAAGTTTTTATAGATATGTGAAAAGAAAGAGATTAGTTAAAACAAATGTAGGTCCCTTGCAGTCAGAAACAGGTGAGTTGATCATGGGGAACAAGGATATGGCGGACCAATTGAATAACTACTTTGGTTCCGTCTCCAGAAATAGTGGATGCATTAGTAATAATCTTTCAAAACTCTTTAGATTCTGGAGTAGTGATTGGCGGGTAGCAAACGTAACCCCACTTTTTAAGAAGGGAGGGAGAGAGAAAACGGGGAATTACAGACCAGTTAGTCTAACATCGGTAGTGGGGAAACTACTAGAGTCAGTTATTAAAGATGGGATAGCAGCACATTTGGAAAGTGGTGAAATCATTGGACAAAGTCAGCATGGATTTACAAAAGGTAAATCATGTCTGACGAATCTTATAGAATTCTTCGAGGATGTAACTAGTAGCGTGGATAGGGGAGAACCAGTGGATGTGGTGTATCTGGACTTCCAGAAGGCTTTCGACAAGACCCCTCCTCGTGGAACCCCCCTCAGAAAGTCCCGGCTCTGGAACTCTTCATTCAGAACTGCCGCCGCGACGTCAACCGCCTCAACTTCTCCACTCCCCTTTCTCACTCCAATCTTTCCCCCTCTGAACGCACTGCCATCGAATCACTCCGCACAAACCCAGACTGGGTCATCAAACCAGCCGACAAGGGAGGTGCCGTGGTAGTCTGGCGCGTCGATCTCTACAAAGCTGAGGCCACGCGCCAACTCTCGGACACCTCCTCCTACTTACCCTTGGACCATGACCCCACTGACGAGCACCAGGCCACCATTTCTAGCACCATCACCGACTTCATCAATTCCCACGCCCTACCTGACCAAGCCTCCAAACTCATCGTTCCCCAGCCCCGCACGGCCCGTTTTTACCTTCTCCCCAAAATCCACAAACCCGGCTCTCCCGGCAGACCCATTGTCTCTGCGTGTTCGTGCCCCACCGAACTCATCTCCACATACCTTGACTCCATCCTATCCCCCTTGGTCAAATCCCTCCCCACCTATGTTCTAGACACCTCAGACACTCTCCGCCGCCTCCACGCATTCCACTCTCTGGGCCCTCACCCCCTCATCTTCACCATGGATGTCCGGTCACTCTACACCTCCATCCCCCACCAGGATGGCCTCAGAGCCCTCCGGTTCTTCCTCGACCAGAGGAGCAACCTATACCCAGCCACTGACACTCTCCTCCGCTTAGCGGAGTTGGTCCTCACCCTCAATAACTTTACATTTGACTCCTCCCATTTCCTCCAAACACAAGGCGTAGCTATGGGCACACGCATGGGCCCCAGCTATGCCTGCCTCTTTGTCGGGTACGTTGAACAATCCTTGTTCAATGCGTACCAGGGCCCCATCCCCGACCTCTACCTCCGCTACATTGACGACTGCTTTGGTGCCACCTCCTGCACCCACACACAACTGACTGACTTCATCCACTTCACCACCAACTTCCATCCGGCACTCCAATACACCTGGACGATTTCAGACACTTCCCTACCATTCCTTGACCTCACCATCTCCATCGCAGGGGACAGACTCCTGACCGACATACATTATAAACCCACTGACTCACATGGCTATCTGGACTACACGTCTTCCCACCCTGCCCCCTGTAAAGACTCCATCCCCTACTCCCAATTCCTCCGCCTACGCCGCATCTGTTCCCAGGATGAGACATTTCATACTAGGGCATCGGAAATGTCCTCGTTCTTCAGGGAACGGGGATTCCCCTCCGCCACCATAGATGAGGCTCACACCAGGGTCTCATCCATACCCCGTAACACTGCTCTCTCTCCCCATCCCCGCACACGCAACAAGGGCAGAGTCCCTCTGGTCCTCACCTTTCACCCCACCAGCCGGCAAATACAACACATAATCCTCCGCCATTTCCGCCACCTCCAACGTGACCCCACCACTCGCCACATCTTCCCATCTCCCCCCATGTCTGCCTTCCGCAAAGACCGCTCCCTCCGCAACTCCCTCGTCAATTCTTCACTTCCCTCCCGCACCACCCCCTCCCCGGGCACTTTCCGTTGCAACCGCAAGAAATGCAACACCTGTCCCTTCACCTCCCCCCTCGACTCCATTCAAGGTCCCAAGCAGTCGTTCCAGGTGCGACAAAGGTTCACCTGTATCTCCTCCAACCTCATCTACTGCATCCGCTGCTCTAGATGCCAGCTGATTTACATCGGTGAGACCAAGCGTAGGTTGGGCGACCGTTTCGCCGAACACCTCCGCTCAGTCCGCAATAACCTACCTGACCTCCCGGTGGCTCAGCACTTCAACTCCCCCTCCCATTCCCAATCCGACCTCTCTGTCCTGGGTCTCCTCCATTGCCAGAGTGAGCAACAGCGGAAATTGGAGGAACAGCACCTCATATTCCGTCTGGGGTCCTTGCGTCCCCTTGGCATCAACATTGAATTCTCCCAATTTGGCTAGCCCGTGCTGTCCCCTCCCCCCCTCCCCTTCCTTCACCCTCTAGCTGTCTCCTCCCATCCGCCCGCCCTCGGGCTCCTCCTCCTCCTCCCTTTGTCCTTCTTTCTTTCCCCACCCCCTATCAGTCTGAAGAAGGGTTTCGGCCCGAAACGTCGCCTATTTCCTTCGCTCCATAGATGCTGCTGCACCCGCTGAGTTCCTCCAGCAATTTTGTGTACCTCCCACATAAGAGATTAGTTTACAAACTTAAAGCACACGGCATTGGGGGTTCAGTACTGATGTGGATAGAGAACTGGCTGGCAAACAGGAAGCAAAGAGTTGGAGTAAACGGGTCCTTTTCACAATGGCAGGCAGTGACTAGTGGGGTACCGCAAGGCTCAGTGCTGGGACCCCAGCTATTTACAATATATATTAATGATCTGGATGAGGGAATTGAAGGCAATATCTCCAAGTTTGCGGATGACACTAAGCTGGGGGGCAGTGTTAGCTGTGAGGAGGATGCTAGGAGACTGCAAGGTGACTTGGATAGGCTGGGTGAGTGGGCAAATGTTTGGCAGATGCAGTATAATGTGGATAAATGTGAGGTTATCCATTTTGGTGGCAAAAACAGGAAAGCAGACTATTATCTAAATGGTGGCCGACTAGGAAAAGGGGAGATGCAGCGAGACCTGGGTGTCATGGTACACCAGTCATTGAAAGTGGGCATGCAGGTGCAGCAGGCAGTGAAGAAAGCGAATGGTATGTTAGCTTTCATAGCAAAAGGATTTGAGTATAGGAGCAGGGAGGTTCTACTGCAGTTGTACAGGGTCTTGGTGAGACCACACCTGGAGTATTGCGTACAGTTTTGGTCTCCAAATCTGAGGAAGGACATTATTGCCATAGAGGGAGTGCAGAGAAGGTTCACCAGACTGATTCCTGGGATGTCAGGACTGTCTTATGAAGAAAGACTGGATAGACTCGGTTTATACTCTAGAATTTAGGAGATTGAGAGGGGATCTTATAGAAACTTACAAAATTCTTAAGGGGTTGGACAGGCTAGATGCAGGAAGATTGCTCCCGATGTTGGGGAAGTCCAGGACAAGGGGTCACAGCTTAAGGATAAGGGGGAAATCCTTTAAAACCGAGATGAGAAGAACTTTTTTCACACAGAGAGTGATGAATCTCTGGAACTCCCTGCCACAGAGGGTAGTCGAGGCCAGTTCATTGGCTATATTTATGAGGGAGTTAGATGTGGCCCTTGTGGCTAAGGGGATCAGAGGGTATGGAGAGAAGGCAGGTACGGGATACTGAGTTGGATGATCAGCCATGATCATATTGAATGGCGGTGCAGGCTCGAAGGGCCGAATGGCCTACTCCTGCACCTAATTTCTATGTTTATCCCTCTAGTCCATACCTCTCCATACACCTGTCTAAATGTTCTACACATTGTAAATTGTCAGGTCCATCACTGGTGGTCATTGTCAGGTTACAGATCTCCCCACCATCGACGAATGCAAAGCCACACTCACGGATTAAACTGGAGGCTCATGTATATGTTAGGCATGTGTTGCAGGACTTGCATGTCATCGATACTTATAAGGTGAAGCCAAGCAGATCAGGCAAACATAGAAACATAGAAAATAGGTGCAGGAGTAGGTCATTCAGCCCTTCGAGCCTGCACCGTCATTCAATATGATCATGGCTGATCATCCAACTCTGTATCCTGTACCTGCCCTCTCTCCATACCCCCTGATCCCTTTAGCCACAAGGGCCACATCTAACTCCCTCTTAAATATAGCCACTGAACTGGCCTCAACTACTTTGCTTCACTCCTCGACAGGCTGGATGCTTTCCATGCTCGCAACAAAAGGGGTACCAGCAATGTATCTTCACAGCCCCGCGGCAATCCAGAAAATATTGATGTCAGAAAATACTTCCGTAGGGTGAATCATCAGAACGTTTCTGGCCCTGAAGTGTCAGGAAATCCGGCATGTTATCGAATACTCAATCGATCTTCAAGTGTTGAACATTCGAAATTCGAAAGTTCAAGAACAAAGGAAATTGCGGAAAATGGTGGACATTGTCATGTACATCATGGTTACTGGTTTCCCCACCATCCAAGGGATTTACAGAAAAATCATCAAAGATCCACACCACCCTGGCCACCCTTCTCGCTGCTACCATCAGGAAAATTGTACAGCGGCATGATAATCTTCCAAATTCAAGAGCAGCTTTCACTCAACAACAATTCTTAAATCATCCTGTACAATCCCACCCTCTATTTTGCACTCTAACTATTTTGTCCTATGTACCTTAATTTTTACACTATCCTTGTCTTGGTTATTTAGAATAACTAAATCAGGCTATGTCAACTATGTCAGACTCCCTTTCATATACTACAGCTCTGCCTTTAATACCATTATATACCATCCAAGCTCATCACCAAACTCACAGGATGGGGTCAGCACTCATCTCTGCAACTGGATCCTCGACTTCCTAACCAACAGACCCCAATCAGTGAGGATAGGAGACAAATCATCCTCTACAATTATCCTCAACACTGGTGCTCCGCAGGGCTGTGTTTTCAGCCCCTATCTTTATTCCTTGTACACCCACGACTGTGCGGCCATGTACAAATTTAATTCAATTTTCAAATTCGCAGATTACATCATCATTGTGGGCCGGATATCATATAATGATGTGACAGAGTACAGGGAGGAGATTGGGAACCTCGTGTACTGTTATTGGGACAAGTTCAAAGTTCAAATGTATTTGTCACATGCACCATAAGGTGCAGTGAAATGTAATTTACCATACAGCGTTACAATTAAAAAAGGACACAATAATAACATAATTCAACACAGACATCCACCACAGCATTCTTCACTGTGGTGGAAGGTAATACAGTTCAGACAGTCCTCCTTCTCCTCCTGCCTTGTTCACCCATGGTCGGGGCCCTGACCCTCCGTAGTCGCCGCTACGGATAGCACGGTTCAAGCCCGCTGGTCGAGATGGTCGGAACGCCAACGTCGGAATAGGTCGAGCATCCTAATTGGCCACCTCCTTACCTGAGACCGCGGCTTCCAGATGTTGTAGGCCACAGGTCAGCGGCCGGTGCTTTTCTCCGGAAATCCTTGGCAAAGGGGCCCGCGATGTTAGGTCCCCACTGCACCGCCACTGAAGCTCTGGACCCGCGATGTTAAAGTCCAGCTGTGCCGCCGCTAAAGCTCTGGGCCCGACTCCGGGAAAGGCCCCACCAGACCAGCTGTAAGGCCGCGAGGAGGGGGGGCGACGAATCGACAAGGAAGAAACAACGAACCTGCTGCAGGCGAGGCGGCCGACTCGCAGCGTCACCAGAAACCTTTCTCAACATCAGCAAGACAAAGGAGATAGTGATCGACTTCATGAAGCAAAGCAGTACACATACCCCAGTTTGTATTGATGGTGCCGAAGTAGAGTTGGTCGAAAACCTCAAATTCCGAGGAGTCAATGTCACCAACAACTTCTCCTGGACCGCACATAATGAAGAAACAAGCAAGAAGGCACACCAACGCCTTTACTTCCTTAGAAGGCTCTGGAAGTTTGGAATGTCCCCTACAACTCTCACCAACTTCTCCAGATGCACCATAGAAAGCATTTTATCAGGATGTATCACGGCCTGATTTTGGAACAGCTCCATCCAGGACCACGAGAAATCGAGTCGCACACTGGTCACTTCCTCTTCTCCCCTCTCCCATCAGGCAAAAGGTATAGAAGTGTGAAAACACACCACCTGTTTCAGGGACCGCAACCAGAGAGCAGTGCTGAACTACTATCTACCTCTTTGATGACCCTCGGGCTATCCTTTGCTAACTTTATCTTGCACTAAATGTTATTCCCCTATCATGTGTCTATACACTGTAAATGCATTGATTGTAATCATGTATTGTCTGTCTGCTGACTGATCAGCAGGTGACAAAAGCTTTTCATTGTACCTCGGCATGCGTGACAATAAACTGAACTGATAACTGAAACGTTTGCAATTATATCATGAAAACAGTTAACAATTTTCTTTTATGAAAACTTAGGCTGGGAATAAGTGAGCTTGGCTTTGTGCTAGGACTTGTGGAGTCCCCAATGCAGAGGATACTAATGAGGTCCACTTTGTAATGTTTAAAACAGTTCAAAGTTCATTCACTGTTGGATTTGTGCAAGTGTTAATGCAAATCTACAATCCTTCCAGGAAAAGTTGAGGTTGAATGTCTCAGATGCTATTACAGTTTCCTTATAGACTCTAGTCTGATTTCAGAGATCAGAAGGAGCTGGAAAATCCTTAAATTTAGTTCCTTCCAGAAATTCATCTCCATTTTACATTTGCCCCATGACCAAATGCAAGACATGAAATTTAGCAACAGATTTTTTTACTGTAATGTTATACCTCACCTCCAACACATGGCTTGTGTTGGTGAAATGATCTTAAGATTTAATGGAAACCATGTAACTTTGCACAACTACCATCCTGAACCAAGATTGCTCAATTCTCATGGTCGAGTTGCAGTGTGTAAGCGCGGCTAGTTTTTGCATATATGCTTGGATGCTGAACTCCATGCCATTGCCGACCTGTTGATTGAAACGTGTAAAAGGCACATAACTGAGTTAATGTCTTCTACCAATCTGTTCAATGTTCAGGGTAAGATTCTGGAACTTGTAATATTCCTATACCTTGAAAGTCACCTCTTCATAATGACAGACGCACTATGAAATGCATCACCATCTTCCATGCACCAGCACAGTCTTTGGACAATTGCAAAAAGGATGTTGGAAGATCAAGAACTCAGACCTGGCCCAAAACATGTGGACTAACTGACAGCAGTGATCTTTTCATCTGTATACGTCAGGATTACTGCATTAGGCACTTCACGGCACTGAAAAAATACCATTATTCAAAGTATTCAAAGGTTTTTATTAGTCACATTCACATACACCAAGGTGTAATGAAGTGAAATGCTTTTTGCCATTTTGCAGCACACAAAAAAAGAATACAGACATAACACCAATGAGAGTCTTAAACACAAAGAACATCCCCCCACAATGGCTCCCACCATGAGGGAAGGCACAAAGTCCAGTCCCCAACCCCAGTTCACCCATAGTCGGGCCTATTGAGGCCTCCACAGTTGCCTCTACGGAGGCCCGATGTTCCTGGCCGTTCTCGCCGGGTGGTGGTACTCTGGCGTCGGGAGAGTCCTCACAGCGGCATGGGAACCCTGGAACGGCCGCCTCCGTACTGGAGGCCGCGGCTTCCAAAGCCGACAAGGCCGCGCCGGATGGAGCTCCACAACTGCCGATCTCGTCGCGAGATCCCAGGCTCCCGGTGTAAAGTTCGGCGCCGCCGCCCGCAGCTGGCCGCTCCACAGTCCCGCAGCTCCGCGATGTTGTTCCCGGCGGTCTCAGCTCACTGGAGCTCCAGCGCGGCGACCCAGGCAAGGCATCGCCCGCTCCACGATAGCGCTCCAGCGCTGTGCCGCCGCCGAAGCCGAGGTTCTGGGCGGTCCGCGACAGGAAACGCCGCTCCAGGCCCGCTGGTAGGCCACGAGGACGGGTCGAAGCTGCAGCCCGGAGAAAAGCTGCTTCTCCGACCAGGTAGGGACCCTGAAAGGCAGTTTCCCCCTTCCCCCTTCCCCACCCCACACACAAAAAAGTCTAGACCTCCAAACAAAACACTTTAACTAACTAAAAATAAAACGGTGAAAAGACAGACAACTGCTGGCAGTGCAGTCGCGCACAGGACAGCGCCCCCGCCCCATTACTGCTGACTCTGTAAAATCCTGCACATTTTCTTGAAAGAAAGAGAAACAGTGATGGTTATCCTCTCGCATATTAATATCTCCAATATTGAGGGGGGATTTTTGCACCCAGAGCTATGCTGGCAGACTATAATGTTTGCATTTAGGCACAAGAAACTACAGATGTTGAAATCTTGAGCAAAACATAAAGTTCTTGGAGGAACTGAGCATGCCAGTCCCTATAGTAACATTTGTGGAGGGAATGACAGAAGATGTTTCGTGTCGGGATCCTTCAGATCGATGGAGAAGTGGAGAGAAAGCTGGAAAAGGGGTGGGGGTTGGACAAAGCTGGGTAACGGATACAGGTGGGTGGTGTGGGGCAAGATGATTAGTAGATGGGTAGAGATACTGACAAAGACAAGAGATGCAAAGCAGACAAATAGGTGTTGGATAAAGATAGAGGGGGAGTGAAATGTAATGCCGGAAGGTGACAAGCTAAGGCTAATGGCAGAGGTTGGTATGACAATGGGATCCCACCACCAGTCACATTTTCCCATCTCATCCCTTTTCTGCTTTCCATGTAGACCATTCTCTCTGCAACGACTTGGTTTCTCATCCCTTCCCAGCGTGGGAAAGTATTGAGGCCAAGATCATTTACAGTTCTATTGAATAGCAGAGGAGGCCTGAGTAGTCAATTGGTCTACTCTTCTACTTATATTTGTGTTTTTTGTAAACTGGAAAAGCGCGGAATCCATCTGTGGATGATTGATTATTTAAGAGAATGGATTTATTTTTAAACGTTATTTATTTTCTATTTGTCTAGAAAGCATTCCGGTCACAGTTCGTGCTACTCCCGGTAAGGTCTCAGCAGGTACCACTGATTCAGCAGAGGCCACAAGGCTTCTGACTGAGAATCGGCGAATAGCACGGGAACAGAGGGACAAGGAGGAAGAAGAGAAAAAAGAACAAGAGGAGAGAGAAAGGTACATTTTTTTTTCGTGTATGTCAGAGGAATTACTTTGTTCTGTCTGAAAACAATTCTAATATAATTTTGTCAAGTAAGTGGGTTTGGAGTTTTGAGAAATCCAGCCTTTTGGATCATAATTGGGAGCTTGGTGTTTGCCTAATTAGCACCAAGGACTAGTTTCATCTGTCACTCTGCTCAAGGACTTGTATTGGTTTTCAGTCCAACAAAATTCTTACCCTTGTTTTCACATCCATGCCTCGCCTAGAACCTCCCTATTTCTGTAGACGTTCCAGCTCTACAAAGTTCTGAGCTCCTCAAGTATTTCAGTACTTTGCTGATGGTTGTCATACCTTAAGCTGTTTAATTTTTGGAATTAGCTCCCTTAAAGCTCTCAAACTCCTTCATTGCGGCACGCCTTAAAACCTATCTTTGTCCAAGCTTTTTGCCTCTTGTCTAAATAGCATTGTCCAAACTAAAGATTTTTAGGACCAAATTAGCATGTTTTACTGGGTTAATCCTCTAGCTGCAATGTATTCATGAATTGCTATTGGTTTTGAAACTGCCATTAAGACTATTGCGATATTTACAACTGTTAAGAAAAATGATTTTTTTTAAAGAACTTAAGTTCATTAATAAAAATAAAAACAATATACAAGGATTTCTGTTTGAAATCCATGGTAAATATTTCTCATCTGTATTTAGTGTGGAGAAAAGCATGGGTGCTAGGGAACATAGAAAAGGTAACAGTGACGTCTTGTGAGCACACCTTACAGAAGAGGAAGTTCTAGAGGTCTTGAAAGGAATTAAAGTGGATAAATCCCTGCGACATGTTCAAATATATCATTGGATATTATGGGAAGCTAGGGAAAATATAGTAGCGCATTTGGAAGAGATATTTGTATCATCGATAGCTATGGGTCAAGTGCCAGATGACCTGAGGGTAGCTAAAGTTGTGTCTCTATTTAAAAAATGCTGCAAAGCAAAGCCAGGGAACTATAAACATTTGAGCCTAATATCAGGGGTGGCTACGTTTTTGGAGGGGATTCTGAGAGAATGGATCATCATGCATTTGGGACAGTCTGCATGCTTTATGTGGGGAGAATTCGCATCTCACCAGCTCAATAAAGTATTTTGTTGAAATGACCAAGAAGATTGAGGGCAGTGTATTAGAATATGTCTATGTGGATTTTAGCAAGGCCTTTGATAAGGTACCACATAGTAGGCTAGGATTAAATCAAATGGGATCCAGGGCAAGCAAGCAAAATTACAACCTACAAAATTATCTTGAAGGTAAGAAAGAGGGAGATGGGAGAGGGTTGTTGTTCCAAACAAGAGACCGGTAACAAATGATGTCACACAGATGTTTGTGCTGGATCAGCTATTGTTTGTTATTTAAATTAAAGATTAGAAATGAATGTAGATGGCATGCTTAGTAATTTTATAGATGACACTAAATTTGATGGTATAGTGGACAGCAACAAAGGTTATCTATAATTACACCGAGGTCCTGATCAACTGGGCCTATGGGCTGAAGAATTGCAGGTGGAGTTTAATTCTGACTAATGCGAGATGTTGTATTTTAGTAGAGCAAACCTGGGCAACACCTGCACCATAAATAGTTAGGCCTTGAGAAATGTAATAGCTCAGAATGACTTGGGGGTGCAGAAAGATTGGTAGATGGTGGTAAAGAAGTCATTTGACTCACTTGCTTTCATTGGTCAGTGTAGGTAAGGCAATTTGGACCAAGGTACAATTCTTCAGATGTGTGGTGAATTGGGTTGAATAGATATTTTGTATAGATCGTGTCAATGTTCACCATTTGGCTTTGACTTGGAGCATTCATGGCTGTTTAAATTAGTGAAATTTGTCACTTTTTTTTAAAGATAAATGATGACTGAGATTCTTTGCTAGAATGAAGGCATTCTACTTTGGATATCTTTTGCATTTTTCTTAGAAAATAATTTTCACTTTGATGCCCTTATTCTGCATATGTCTGAACCAATGTTTATGTATTGCTGTTAAAGGCAAATGAAGGAAGAAATGCTGCGACGTAAAGGTGAAGAGAAAGCGCGTCGTGAAGAGGAAGCTCGGAAACTTGGAGAAGAAAAGACACTTCAAGATCAACAGCAAAAACTTGAAGAGGAGCGTCAACTTCTGGAAGAAAAGGCTCAAAGAGACAGAGATGAAAGAGAGCGATTGCAGAAGCAAGTGAGTTCATTTTACAAATTCTGTACGTACGATTTGTATGCTTTCAATGCCACTGTAGGCACAAATCTTCTAAATTGTGCAAAAGCAAAATGATCCTGCACCACAATACAATTTCTAATCACCTCAATGTTAATGCCCCCGATTGGCCTGAGGGAAATTGTAAAAATGCATCTGCACGTAAAAGTTGCTTTAAGCATTGAGGATTGTTGCCATGATCAAATAATAATATTCCCCATATCACGATTAAATAAATAGTTATGGACCAATCCAGGCTTTTAGTATTTATTCCCCTGACAGATGTAAATTATGCTCCGTAACTTGTCTGGTTTTGCTTTTATGTATTGTGGATAATTTGCAGCTAATGCTTGCTGCAACCTGGCAGTCAAACTGATCATGGCCCAAAATCACCTGGATGGCTACTGGCAGCCATTGGCATCTGATGGTATGCTTGTCTCACAGTAGGTTGTACATTGTTGTTGTGCAATATAGTGAATAATTATTATGTGCCTTTGCAAAATTCGTGCATATTTTTTAAATTGTGGTTCCGTTTTGTTGTGTAGTGAGAGCTGTTTAAGTAATATGTCTGCATCATTTAATACGTCTTGAGTATTACATAAAAAGATAGGAATTAATCTAGCCATAGAAGAACATACAATAACTCTTCCTTTGGATAATAGGCAAAGATAGTAAATTGGTCATTGCACTAAGATGATTTCAGTATAATGCAGTACCAGGGAAGTATGACAAGGTGCTGCAGCATTAGTGTTGCTGCCTCACGGCGCCAAGGAGGTAGGTACAATCATGACCTCTGAATCTGCATATTCTTTCCATTTCTTTACAATTTTTCTCCACATGTTTGGGTTTCTCTGCACAGCCCAAACTAAGCTTGCAGATTAAATGGCTACAGTAAATTACCCATTTTGGTTAGCTGCAAAAAGAATCAAAGGTGCATTGGTGGGCATGTTTCAGATGAGAATAAATTATGGGGTACAGGAAATAAAGAGAAGGGGAATGAGACTTAAGGAGGTAGCTTCCTCTTTCTTTGTGGACTGTCGGCTCTCCTAATCGTTAGCAGGACTTGGAGAAGCAAATATGCAGTGAGATCACTGATGGGTGTAGGAATAATAGGATTGTAATAGTATATAGATTGTAATGGATTTGGTCCTTAACTATTTAATCGTGATATGGGAATATTATTATTTGATCATGGCAACAATCCTCAATGCTTAAGCAATTTTTATGGGTAGCTGCATTTATAGTAATAGCAAATATTCCTTTCTTCCTTCCCTCCCATTAACATTACCGGTCTATTATCCTTGGTTCTGAAAATAGCTGCTTATGTTTTTTTTCCCCAATGAGCCAATGAAATTCACCGGTCAGCACCGACTACAACCTACGAGAACCTTCGACCTCCTGGCAACCCACGGACCTCCTGTCGAACCACCTACGGCACGAGAATTCTCGCTACATGTTCAAAAAATTTGCGATGACCATAATGAGGCCGCAACTATTTCCCAGAATACGGGAACTCCTCATGACCATGAAGGCGACTACCCGGCAACCACCGCGATTATGTGGCGACCACATAGTCTCCTGCAGTCGTCTAAAAAGTCGCCTAAGTGGGACAGGCCCATTTCCGGAAGACTGGAGAGTGGCGAATGTCGTGTCTTTATTTAAGAAGGGCTGCAAGCCTAGGCCACGGGTCTACTGTGGTGGGAGAATCCAGGAGTGGATTCTGAGATGCAGGTTCTATATACATTTCAAAAGGCAAGAACTGATTAGGGATGATAGACACAAAAAGCTGGAGTAACTCAGCAGGACAGGCAGCATCTCTGGAGAGAAGGAATGGGTGACGTTTCAGGTCAAGACCCTTCTTCAGACTGGGCTTAGGAATAGTCATGTATCCCAATGGAATATAGGGATAGGGATAATCAAACTGATTAGGGATAGTCAGTATGGATTTGTGTGTGGGAAATCATGTCTCTCTAATTTGATTGTGTATTTTGAAGAGGTATTGATGGTAGCACTTCTCTGTTAATTAAAGTCATTTTATGCACCATTCCTCTATATTCATATTTTTCATTTATTACATTTTCTAAATACATTATAAAATAAATAATAACATTAAAAAAACAAAGGTAAGATTAAATAGGAAATATAGATTAAAAACGCACGTAGATCTGAACGAGCAGTTCTCCATCTGAATGGGGTAGACATAATGGAGAATACAAAGGGACAGTGATATTCCACTTTGTCAATTGCGTTGTTTATGATTAGCAGCCTGAATTTCTATCTTCAGTTTCAGTTTAAAACCTCTATTTAAGTACCTATGGCATTTTCAGGGTTGATTTTGTACATTTCATATGTTTGTAGAAAGAGGAAGATGATCGTGCTCGAGAGGAGGCCGAGAAGTTAAGGAAAGAACGTGAAGAGCATTTTCAAAAGGAAGAACAAGAACGCATGGAAAGGAAAAAGGTAAAATTTGACATTAATAAAAAGTTGGTTTGCATCCACTGTATGGTACGGACTGTCAATTTTTCTAATACAGCTGTCGACCACCACCCTTTGATTTTCGGGTAATTTCCCTAGATAACAGTGTGTAGGCAATGAAGGGATATGGGTCATGCGCAGGCAGATCAAATCCGTTTTATCTTGGCAGTGCGTTTTGCACAGAATTGTGGGCCGAAGGGCCTGTTCCTGTGCTGTACGTTTTTGTTCCGTTTCCTTGGCCTACATTTGAATTATTTTGTTCATTTTTACCCCAAAGGCTGCTGAATCATTAAAGTTTGCTCAAACCTTTACATATTCCCTTGGTAGATGCAAGAAATCCTTCATATTAACAGTCATGCTCATTGAATTTATTAAGCAAGTAGAAAAGGCTGCAAAAGGGTAAATGTGTTCTAGATTTTGGGGGGGTAAGGGGGAAACCGCTTCGGCCGCCTCCTCCATGGAGAGGCGACTTTTTCCAGGTCGCCTCCCCCGTGGCCTAACATCAAGGATCGGCGCGGCCTTTCCCGGAGACGCGCTCGGGGCTTCAGCGGCGGGCGCAGCGCCCACTCTCGTCGTGGAGCAGGTGAGCCCTCGCTGGAGGGGAGCGCTCCATTTCGCTGGCCCGGGGCAGCCTCAAGCCGCGGTCTGCAGAGTTCCAGCTGGTGCGGCGTCTCGTGGGGGACCCGGGGGGGGAAGAAGAAGCCACCACTGCTGGCCCACGGCCAAACGTGAACTTAACATCACCCCTGGAGGGGAGCTTTGACCGCCGGCCCTGCAGTCTACGGTGCTTCTGGCTGCGGCGGAGACTTTAAATCTCGACCGCCGGCCTGCGGCCTACACCAACTTAAAGCCGCAGTCTCCGGTGAGGAAGAGCCGATCCTGGACTGACTCTGGACTCTGGTCCTGTCCACGGGGGGGAAATGGAGGAGGACTGGCCAAATTTTGTGCCTTCCACCACAGTGATGAATGCTGTGGTGGATGTCTGTGTTACATTTTTATTGTGGTTGTGTGTTCTTTATTATTGTATCGCTGCTGACAACCCAAATTCCACCGACCCTGGTTGTGTGGCAAATAAATTCTATCTATCAATCAGATTTTCTACTCAAGTTAATTGAATATCTACAAACTCCGATTTGTACATTAGTTTCAATGTTGAGAGCAGTTCTGGTCATTGAGTCACAGAATAGATATAGATAGGATTGACTGCAGTTATTCTAAAAATGAGATGTAATAGTGGGGGGAAAAGGCTTCAAACAGAATTGGGGGGGATGAGAGGTGGTTGATCTATTAATTAAAATAGAAACACTTTAGTGATTGAATGCGGGTATCAAAATCTAAAAGATTTAAAGACCAAATAGTAACAAGTTATTTTCACTGGTAAAAGGTGTTAAAGAGTTGGACATTCAATTTATCAGGTTAAAACAAAACATATGGGGAAAAATTAGAACTGTTTGCTAGTGGTTAATTCCAATATTTACAGTTTGTCTCAATGCACAGTCGCCTAATTTATTTTATAGTTTATAATTTCACCGAGTTAGTCCAACATTTTGTGATTTGCTCACGATTCCAGCATCTGCAGTCTCTTGTGTCTCTCTAAATAATACACTGCAGTAATTGGCTGACTAGTCCTTTGCTATGATTTTCAAAACATTCTATCATTTGTAATTTTCTTTGCTGTAGATGCTCATTTAAAATGGAATTAACACATTGTGATAAACTTATGTATAAGGGATTTATTGTATTGATTGAATTTGTATTTTTCAGAGACTTGAGCAAATTATGAAAAGAACAAGAGGATCCAACACTCCAGAAAAGGTATTCTCTCTCTACCTGCCACAAAGTTTGTGCTGCTCCATTTACAGTATTTATTCTTACTGGTGTTTTATTTTAACAGGCGGATAATCAATTGTCTACAGAAAAGGGAAATGGGGAAGATCATAAACAAGCAACACCTGATGAAGGTAATGTCTAAGTACTAATATTGCATTGCTGTACAGGTTGTGAGTTATGCAATTAATCTTTATTATGACTATGCTCAAGTCCTCATTGTTCTTCTATTATTGTGCCTCGTTGAAATAAACAAAGATGTTCCAGTTTAATGGCACTTTCTTATGGATGAGCAGTAGATATTATTGGTGAAGAAATTTCCATTGGAGACAAGAAAGATTATAGTTGCTGTAAATTGGAGGACGTCAGTGAGCCTGACAGCATCGGTGGAGGCAGAGGGACGGTCAGTGTTTCTGGTCTAAAATCTGCAATATGATAAGTTTTAAACCACAATTTGAGAGGGAGAAGGGAAAATTGGAAGTGTCGGTATTATAATCGAACCAAGGGGACTATGGAGCCATGAGGGAAGAGCTGGCCAAAGTTGACTGGAAAGATACCCTAGCAGGGATGACAGTAGAACAACAATGGCAGGTATTTCTGGGAATAATTCAGAAGGTGCAGGATCAGTTCATTCTAAAGAGGAAGAAAGATTCCAAGGTGAGTAAGGGGTGTCTATGGCTGATAAGGGAAGTTAGGGACAGTATAAAAATAAAAGAGAAGAAGTATAACATAACAAAGATGAGCGGGAAGCAAGAGGATTGAGAAACTTTCAAAGAGCAACAGACGATAACTAAAAAGGCAATATGGGGAGAAAAGATGAAGTACGAAGGTAAGCTAGCCAAGAATATAAAGGAGGATAGTAAAAGCTTCTTTAGGTATGTGAAGAGGAAAAAATTAGTTAAGACCAAAGTTGGACCCTTGAAGACTGAAACAGATGAATTTATTATGGGGAACAAGAAAATGGCAGATGAGTTGAACAGGTACTTTGTTGTGTCTTCCTTAGTGAAGACGGATCCAATCTCCCTGACGTACTAGTGGCCAGAGGATCTAGGGTGACGGAGGAAATGAAGGAAATTCATATTAGGCAGGAAATGGTGTTGGGTAGACTGATGGGACTGAAGGCTGATAAATCCCCAGGGCCTGATGGTCTTCATCCTAGGATACTTAAGGAGGTGGCTCTAGAAATCGTAGATGCATTGGTGATCATTTTCCAATGTTCTATAGACTCAGAATCAGTTCCTGTTAATTGGAGGGTAGCTAATGTTATCCCACTTTTTAAGAAAGGCGGGAGAGAGAAAACTGGGAATTATAGACCAGTTAGCCCGACATATCAGATTGTTAAGGGCTTGGACACACTAGAGGCAGGAAACATGTTCCCGATGTTGGGGGAGTCCAGAACCAGGGGCCACAGTTTAAGAATAAGGGGTAAGCCATTTAGAACGGAGACGAGGAAACACTTTTTCTCACAAATGGTCGTGAGTCTGTGGAATTCTCTGCCTTACAGGGCGGTGAAGGCAGGTTCTCTGGATGCTTTCAAGAGAGTGCTAGATAGGGCTCTTAAAAATAGCGGAGTTGGGGGATATGGGGAGAAGGCAGGAACGGGGTACTGATTGGGGATGATCAGCTAGATCACATTGAATGGCGGTGCTGGCTCGAAGGACCGAATGGCCTACTCCTACACCTATTGTCTATTGACATCGGTGGTGGGGAAGATGCTGGAGTCAATTATAAAAGATGAAATAGCGGCACATTTGGATAGCAGTAACAGGATCGATCCGAGTCAGCATGGATTTACGAAGGGGAAATCGTGCTTGACTAATCTTCTGGAATTTTTTGAGGATATAACTAGGAAAATGGACAAGGGAGAGCCAATGGATGTAGTGTACCTGGACTTTCAAAAAGCATTTGATAAGGTCCCACATAGGAGATTAGTGGGCAAAATTAGAGCACATGGTATTGAGGGTAGAGTGCTGGCATGGATAGAAAATTGGTTGGCAGACAGGAAACAAAGAGTAGGGATTAACGGGTCCTTTTCAGAATGACAGGCAGTGATTAGTGGAATACCGCAAGGTTCGGTGCTGGGACTGCAGCTATTTACAATATACGATCAATGATTTAGATGAAGGGATTAAAAGTAACATTAGCAAATTTGCAGACACAAAGCTGGGTGGCAGTGTGAACTGTGAGGGGGATGCTATGAAGATGCAGGGTGACTTGGACAGGCTGGGTGAGTGGGCAAATGCATGGCAGATGTAGTTTAATGTGGATAAATGTGAGGTTATCCACTCTGGTGGCAAAAACAGGAAGGCAGATTATTATCTGAATGTTGTCTAGTTGGGGAAAGGGGAAATACAATGAGATCTAGGGGTTCTTGTGCATCAGTCACTGAAAGTAAGCATGCAGGTACAGCAGGCAGTGAAGAAAGCAAATGGTATGTTGGCCTTCGTAACAGGAGGCATTGAGTATAGGAGCAAAGAGTCCTTCTGCAGTTGTACAGGGCCTTGGTGCGACCACACCTGGAGTATTGTATGCAGTTTTGGTCTCCAAATTTGAGGAATGACATTCTTGCTATTGAAGGAGTGCAGTGTTCACGAGGTTAATTCCCAGGATGGCGGGACTGTCATATGTGGATAGAATGGAGCGGCTGGGCTTGTAAACTCTGGAATTTAGGATGAGAGGGGATCTTATTGAAACATTCTGCTCACATTTTTCCCATCGAGTCGAGAAAGATCTCCCCGTCGCATTCTCACCTATATTTCTGAAGTTTTTAATCGTTTAAAGTTTTAAAAGCAGCCCAAAAAACTCACCCTTTTTGGGGGAAAAAACCCCGAGTGACGTCACAATGCACTCGCAAGGCAGGATGGGATGCTCCGGAGGGAGGGGCACTCCAGCGCTCGCGTGGCGAGGGTGGTGCCGCGGGCCCTGGCTGGAACTGAGTCTGGTAATTGAGTTGGGTGTGAGAGCCAAGCCCGGGACTTGGGATGGGGGTGTGACCGGGGCCGAGAAAGAAACCGCCGCTGGATCCAAGGACGAGCCTGGGTCCGGGGTCAGGGACGAGCCTGGAGATGATGTTAGGGTCTGACCTACAGCCCAGGCAGCGGCTGTATGTCATGTTGTTACTTGGGGGCGGAGCACCAAGGTAAATTCCTTGTATGTGAATACTTGGCCAATAAACATACTTACTTCTTACTTACTTAAATTGTCTGGATAAGCAACTGTCCCCATTTATTGATAGGGATGCATTTTATGAAATGGCATGATCACGGGCATCACTTTATCCATTTGTGCCTTTCATTTTTGGATCAGGTGGGATGAATTGCATTGTCTCTTGTGGTCCAGTCTGACAAAGCTAAAGACTATGAAAGCATTTGATAAGTTGGTTGTAAAGAAAATATTTTCATTTACGAGGCAGACAAATTAGTGATCATAAGAGAATCAATTCTTCCCTCCCCCACCTTCCAACCAAGAGTAGATTAGATGTGGAACTTTCTATCGTGAGGCAATTGAAGCAAACAAGCTAGTCATGTTTTAAGAGAAACCAATTGGGATAGATGATTGAAAGTAAATGGAAATTAATGTTACGTTGATGAATGGAGAGCAAAGAAGCTGCTGTGCAACATAATTTCCAATATGGATGATGGATGACAAAAGTTTGTTTTTGTGCTGTAAATATTAGTTCTAAGTAATATTCTTGCTATATCCAAAGTTCTGCATTGTACAAATGTTCTATTCATGTAATTTATTTTGTCATTTCCTAAGTAGCTGATATAATGTTTTTACTTAATTTCAGAAACCAGCCAGAATCCCGATTTCATAACAGAAACAAAAGTGACAACTACGATCCCTGAGGAAGTAACTAACAAAGAGTCGGTAATTCAAGAAATGAGCAATGACGGAGAGTTTGCAGTTCATTCTCAAACAGATATACAGTGGTAAGAGGAGTACTAATTCATTACACAAGAATTGGTTTCTGATACATAAATCGGTAATCTAAATTTTGTACTAAAATATACAAGAGATGCGTAAAGTGCAGTGTATTGGATGGGTAAATTGCGGAATGCTGGTCTACTAATTTTAATTCCTGCATCAGTAAAAATGTAAAATCACTAAAAACATGACTCAAAAAATGGGGAGAGCCTCTATAAAAATTTGGGGGAAATGTCATTCAGCACAATGATTTGAACAGAGTAAATGTGGGCAGCGCAAAATATTTTACAGGGAGTTATAATTGAGATATTCAGAAATTGCACTTGTGAAAGTCCTAACTTGTAGGTCATATATTTGAAGGAAAAACATATTTGTGATAGTACGGCATAGTCATAGCTACACAACGCATGTGATTACTAAATCTGCTAATCTGCAAAATGATCTCATTCACATGATAGAGACAAAGGAGCATAACTGTCCAAAGATAGACACAAAATGCTGGAGTAACTCAGCGAGACAGGCAGCATCTATGGAGAGAAGGAATGGGTGACGTTTCAGGTCGAGACCGTTCCTCAGACTGAAGAAAAGTCTCGACCCGAAACGGCAACCATTCCATCTCTCCAGTGTAGCTGCCTGTCCTGCTGAGTTACTCCAGCAATTTGTGTCTATCTTCGATTTAAACCAGCATCTGCATTCCTTCCTACAGCATAACTGTCCATTCAGTTGTTGCATCATTTCATCCTATTTCAGATATTCCTTTTGTTCTATGCTTTGCCTTCCCAAACCTTCTTTGGCACTAAAATTAATTTGCTTTCTCTTTTCTGTTCTGATAAAGATTCTTCAACGTGAAATGCTGCTTCATCTTTCACAGAAGCTACCTGATGTGCTAACTTTTACCAGTTTTTCTATTTTTATTTCTGATTTCTAGCATCTACAGATTTTGTTTTAAATTCTCATTCTTATACTTTGGCTTTGCAAAGAAAAGGTTCCACAAACTAAATCTAGATTGCTCTACTTTCAAAATAAAGCATCTTTGGAAGTGTAAATTTTCTGACAGATTAAGCTTTTTAATCATATTGGTCCAAATAAAATGTCAACAATCACGACAAATTGTCTGCAAATCTGGTATCCGTGTATGTAAAATACTTTACAGACCCTTTTTTTAACTCTTATTCTGTAGTCCTTCTGCTCAGAACATCATTAAAGAGAATGGTGTTTCCACGGAGGATGAAAGCTTTGAAGATTACATTGATCTTGCATTTGGAATATCTACCAGAGTAGCCACAGAAACCACTAATGATGATTGTAAGGATGAAGTTGGAATTCCAGTGAATCCAGTTATTGCATTTGAGGAAAATGGATCCATGGAGTTATTAACCAAAGTAGATGGCATTCAAACTCAGCAAACAGCAGGTATGCTAGTGTTGAAAAGTTGAATAAGGTCATAGCGTTGATGTTGTAACTCCCATGATGTTGATCCAAGGGACTAATGCCCCTTTGTTTAACTTAGCATTATGTTCGGCATGAACATTGTGGGCTGAAGGGCCTGTTCCTATGCTGTATATGCTGCTATTCCTGCTAAGCTCTATATCGTCATCTTTATGTGCGTGGGGTTTCGCACTTGTGGTTTAAACTTGTAGTTTCCCAGGATTATGAAATTGGATTCTATTTTTTTATTTTTTTTTGATTATGAATATATTGGTTATGAAAAATTGTGTCTTTAAACATTTGATTCATGTCTGAATTCAGATTTGAACAAAACTATCTCTAATACTTAATTTTGAAGTCATGTTTCTACTTCAATGGTCAACTTACATTAATTTACGAACTGTGTTTTACGTTTGTGTTTCAGAAGTGATTTGAGAATGTTGAGCAGGAACAACAAAGTGTGGTCAGAGAGCACATTCACAATGATTGGAATTCTTTTTGCTTCACATCATAAAGGATTGCAGTGCCGCCATTTTAAGATCTAAAATTGGAAACTAACCACAACTGTGAGAACGGGAATATTAAATATGCAAAATGCGGGTAGAGAGATTCATCATTGCTAACTGAACTTCTAGATAATTCTGATCACTGGTTAATCGTGCTTAGTATGCATTGTATATAAACTGCTTTTCCAACATGCTGCTTCAGGGAATTGGCATTCTTTATAATGAGATAAGAATGACAATTGCAAATTTGTGATTGTGCAGGGAAATACCTAAATTAGCAGTACCTTTATTTGTTTTGGAACCCTATTACTTGAATAAGCCTCGTTGTGCTGCAAGTAGCTGATAAAAAGCATCACATAGTTATTTACCAATTGCCACTGTGATCTCAGCAGAGTCCCATGTAATCCCTTAAATAATAAGTAGATCCTTTTTAGCAGTTTCACTGTTATCTCCTTTTCAGAATTTTTTAACACCAGCTACAAAAAATAATGTTGAAAATAGCGCATATAAAATTGAATTTTAATAACAAATCTGTAATTGATAAATAAAGTACCTATTTTACACAGGTTGGTAATTATCAAAGCAATTTTGAGGCCAATTAATCACAATGAAGTATCTCTAATATATTGCTACTGATTCAACTTGTGAATGGACAAGTGGTTGTAATGCCTTATGGTCCGATAGAAAATACACTGGGAAATTATGTACTTAAATGCACGCTTTCAATTGCCTTATCATATGAGACAATTTAAAATGTTTTATTAAGTATTTGTTTTTGCTTGTTTCAGAGCAAGAAACCTGGTATTAAAGATGGCATTCCTCTCTGTGACTTTCACTTACTAGATTTGGAGGCTTTAAATTTAATTCATTTGTATGTTACTGCACCAATGAAATTCATAATGATCATCTCAAGTTTGCTGCTAGAAAGCATGACTATTAAAACCTTGCACTTTTCCCCTTTTTTAAGTACTACTGAAACTGAAATGATTGCAGACTGGATTAAATATAACCAGGTATCAGCTTGTTTTTCTGCCCAGGCATTATGAATAAAACACCTTCATGGAAGGATTTGCATTTGTTCAGCACATGAAATTAATGTATGCAGTAGGGTAATTTAAGGCCAAATGGTGTATATTTTGTAGTAAACCGTTCGTCTAAGATTTGAAAACCCTCATCCATCCAGAATTATAAGAAAAGCCATTTAGTGAGTTGTTTAATAATCATTGTATAGCTGCATATTTTCTATTTTTTCTGTATTCTCGTATCTATGTATATAGAAATTATTTAAAAATTACATTCTTAAATTTGTTTTTGTTGTAATCTGTGTAGATTATGTACAAAAACATGCTTTTTGAGTTATTACGTTAAATTCTAAATTGATTTGCAGTTGTAAAGGGATAGTTGCCTCTAAACTGATCAGATGTGATTTATTGCTAATTTTTACAACAGGAGTGTTTCAAATTTAATTTTTCTAATCCAGAGAAGGCTGAAAATTTGACTTTTTGTATCTCTTGTTGGTTTAAATATGCTGGACTAAATGATTTTTAATATTAATTTGAGGATGGCCAGCATCTGTTAGACAGTTTACTATATGAGAAATTGCAATGAAAGCTCAGTAAAATCTGCACAGGTTTGAAGAGAAATGACCTTTCATCTTCCACAGTTCTGCAATTCCCCCACCTGAATTTTGTTATCTGAAAAGATCAAAATTTACAGGAGACCAGTTTGATAATTTACACAAATAAAATGCAATAAAATAGTTTCTGTAACAGTCTGTATGGCAACATCGATTTGTAGTGTACCTGTTTGAAAACATTGTCTTGATTGCACTTTCCACCATTTTGAATGATGCACTTGGATTACAAATTACACTTTTACAAAAATGACGAAAATAAAGAAGTTAATTGTGTTCATTGTGGGTTTTTATAATACACATATGCTGAAAGATGCACACAAATATCAGTTCACATTCAGTCATTATGTGTCTTCACTGTATTTTCATGTTGCTGCATGATATTCCCTGCTTGTAAGCCCTTGTATTTTCCATGGCAGCATACTTTGAGCAGTAGAATCGATAAACTAGACTTTATCCATTGTTTCCCTTTCCAGAACATTGACAAGCAAATGGCTATAATATCAATGGTTGTAGTATCAGTTGTTGTGCAAAGCAATACCACCTACTAAAAAGTAATTTTCATATTTTAATCAGTAATTGGGCAAAGAACATAATCACATCAGAATTATTGTTTTAACACAACACAGTACCGTTTATTGTCATTTGAATCTCAAATGAAGTTCAAACGAAATTTGGTTTCTGCCGTCATACAACAAGAAAAGAACCAAGACACACACCAACACAATTTACACAAACATCCATCACAGTGAATCTCCTCCTCACTGTGATGGAAGGCAGTCTTGTCTCTTCCCTGCTCTCCATTCTTTCATAAAAACATGCTTTGAAAAATTAATATCTTGACCCAATATTTTTTGTGTTCTGTAGGTTTACCTCTACTGCAATGTTCATACCCATGCCCCTTCATGCTCATCATATTGCCAATCAAGTATTTGCATCTGTTCAAAGTATACATACTGAATGTTGCAAATTGACTAATTAAGTTTGAGATTCTTTTTCATTTCTTAATAAAAACGAAAACACCATATGCTGTTTCTTTAATGATGCCAGTTGGGAGAATATTATGTGAAAGCTTTTACAACTTAAATTAATTCTATTGCATCATTGGTAAATCATAAAAAAGCAGACTCAATTCAAAATTAAATTCTCATGCCTTTTGTTTAATTTGGTCAACTTGCATTCAATAGACTTCTAATATACCTATGGTGTCAGATATTAGCCAGTATTGTAGATCTATTCATCTTTCTGCGACATGTCCATTCCCATTGATAATTTCAACACACCAATAAAGGTGTAAATCTCTGGAAACATTAACTCTTAAGTGCACTGAGATATTATTGCCGCAGGTTTAGTAATGACACTGACTGAGACCACTTGCTATTTCTACCCTTTGTAAATGATGGGTCAGTAATTTTCTGGAGCATCTTCCATGCTTTTCATCACCATCTTATGAGGGAATGCAAAGTCATGGAATGTAAAAACATAGAAAATAGGTGCAGGAGTAGGCCATTGGACCCTTCGAGTCTGTAACTGACACTCAGTTGTCAACAGCTGCACAAGTAGTACCAATGGTGAGAACAGAACTGATTCAACTCTAATTTTAAGCTCACGACACAACATGGTCTACATAAAATGAGAATTGTGCTGTCACTGTTTTGAGAAATTATATCATAAGTTTTAAGTTATTTTCTGAAATATACAGCTTTCCTTTCAACATTTGCAATAGGTACAAAATGGTGTGAAGCCTAAGAATATGTAGTTATAAAAAAACATGTCAGTTTAAAAATAATTATACGCGGGGGAAAAATTAGAAGCTTAAAAGTTTAGAAAACAGTTTTGGATCAAGGCTATGTTTATACAATTAGCTTTGTTGTATGCTAATCCTGTTATGCAGTTCATCAACTTTGTGCAAACCTTTAATACTAAACTCAGTAATAACTATTAAAATCCACACCCTGGTTTATGGAGCAAAGTAATATGTTATTACTCAGTAATATGTGTATTATTAGAGTAGAATTGAAATGTTCTGTCCTAAATTGCGCTATTATTATGAAACCATCATCTTGACCCAATCTCTTATTCTATTATTGCTATTTGTGGGTAAATAAATTATCTTGCTTCCTACTACAAAATATTAAAAGTATAGGAGAGGAAGACAAAAAACTTAGTCCCTCTCTCATGAATATTATTTCAAAATTGCTTAATTAATGCACCAACTTTTAAAATTTATTAATACCATTTTTAAAACAAGCATAATTGTCAATACTTAATGAACCTCAGGTAAACTTAGGTCCAAAAGTGTTCCTTTGCTTTTTCCTGTGTTCTTCATGTTCCAGCTGACTTCAAAGTTGGTAAACTCAAGTATTCTCGTTGATTTTTTGATGTTTTTGCTGTTCCTCGTTGTTGTGGAATAAAACCGCTTGGAGCAGTTCTTGTGTTTCAGACGTTTGCTGACAAACCCTTCTCAGTTGCACCGTCAGTTCAGTTTCATCAAACACTGCTACAAAATAAGGATCTGAGAAATTAGAAAATGTGAATTAATTGAAGGCTTTTCAAAAGAACATGGTTTTAATTGTTTGCAGCCTATTTTACATCCTCTAGAGTGATGAGTCCGTGAGTAAATGCATTATGACGTGGAAAATGCAAGTTCAGTCTCTGATTGTTCCAAGGAGATGGGTGAACTACCTTCTTGTACGAATTAAGTAGAATAAGCAGTTTGATGTAGCTAATTAATTTAAAAGCAACTTCAGAGGACAGTCCAGAATTAATTATGTAGGTGCTGGCTGGAGATACAAACAAAATACTGTAAAGCTCTGAAAATTTGCCATCCCAAAAGCTCAGCCACAGGCATTCAAGATAATGTTTACAGTAATTTCCATTTCCGTGGTTCCACCCTTCCGTTCTGTTTACCAGGGACCCAGTTCTCATGTTCACTTTACACTCATCCTAGTTCCCACATACCATTTCCATTTGCTTAATTTGTTAGAAAATATTATACTTTGTAACATCTTTAAAAAAGAGTATCAGTGGAAATAACATTCAATAGCACCACCAAAGTCCCAAGTGTGCTGGAGGATCTGAATTCTGTTTATTAGATTCATTTACAGTAAATTAAGCAGATTGATCCTATTATTATTTTAGGGTGCAGAAATACATAGAGAGATTTCCGATGGGTGGCAGCATACACACAAAAACTTTTTTGGAATGAAAAGAAGCAAGACTGATCCTTTTAATCAGATGCCTCAATGACAAATATAAATAAGTAAAGTAAGATTAAGATTGTCTACTTGACATCCTCAATAACATTTTCCCCACCCCTACCCCACATCATATTCATGTCATATATTTGTATGACAATCCCTACCCCAATCTATATGTACCATCTACTTTAATTTCAGACTTCCTCAATCTCCTGCATCATCACAGTGAGATCCTCATCACATACTATTTCTCAGTAACCTTTCCCTCCTGTCGCAATCACGTACACCATTACGTGTCGCAATCACGTACACCAACACAGTTGACAGCTAGGAATGAACTCGAGCTTTCCTTGGGATCCAATGAAATCTAGTCCATCTGAATTTTCCACCTGAAAAGATAGTGAAAACTGATTTGATAAATAATTTTAAAAGCAAAGAAGGGTTCTCACTTAAGCAGATGAAACAAAATAGGCCAAATAATAACGCTTGTTTCAAAGAGCCAGTGCAGATGGTGAGGAAGATTTGTTAGTTTCTATGAATATCTGAAATCTTTTTTCCATGTAATAAAAAAGTACCATGTAATGAATAAGGCAGTGTAACCAGGAAGAATTCAATCAGTGTAAAATTTAATCTCAAGTAAAATAAGTGATATAAAATAAAAATCTACAAATCAACTTGTGGAAGATGAAAGTTGCTGTTTTTCACCTTTATTTAGATTCCGTAAAGTTAAAAGGCCCAGATGTTGAAATCTAATTTCTTGATGTTGGAGGAAATGTAAGATGTAATCAACAATCTCCTTCGTATGTGGTCTCAACAACAAGGTAAACATTTCTGTATTGGAGACAAATTACATGAAGAATTAACCACAGTCGCTGAATTCTCTTTTAAACACATTCATGATATTGAAATGATACACCTACTGACAAGTATTGAAAGAATAACATTGTCACAATATTGACTAACGACCTCTGTTCAGTCTTAGAGGCGTACGGTATTGAAAAGGGCTCTTTGGTGCAATGCGTCGTGTTAACCAAACTGCCGGTCGCATTTGACCCATACGGATTTTAACTTTTTACATCCATGCACCTATCTAAATATTTTTTAAACGTTGCAATTGTGCCCGCCTCTAACAATTCCTCTGGCAGCTCGTTTCACAAAACCGGCATCCTCTGTGGAATAAGGTGTCCGTTAGGTTCCTCTCTAAACATTTCCTCCCTCACCTTGAATTTCTGCTCTCTAGTTTTAGTCTCTCCTATCCTGAGAAAAAGAGTGATTATTCTCCTTATCTCGGCCCCTCATGATTTTTTATACCTTTATACAGTCACCTCTCAACCTCCTAAGTTTCAGGAAATTGTTTCAGCCAGTCCAGTTTCTCTTTATTACTCAATCAAGCTCTCCAGTCCCAGTATCATCCTTTTCAAACCTGCACCCTTTACAGCTTAATCCTGTATCTAGGTGACCAGAATGGCACACTATACTTCAAGTATGATCTGGACAATATCTTATTGGGATGTAACATGATGTCCAACTCTTGTATTTAATCCCCTGACCCATGAAGGGAAGCGTGCCAAATGCCTTCATCGCCCTATCCCTGTCACAGCTTCCAGGGAATTATGTACTGGTAACCCAATGCCTCCGTGTTCTACAGCACTTTCCAAAGCCTGTCACTGTTTAAGTAATGCCCGAATTTAAGCTACCAAATTGAAACACTTCACATTTATCCATATTAAATCAGATCCGACAAGCCTTGGCCCACTTTCCCAGTTGTTCCAGACCCTGTTGTCATCTCCAATAACAAAGATTCACTGTCTACCATACAACTAAATTTCATGGTATCTGCAGAGTTACTAACCATGCCCACTACATTTTCATTCAAATCACTAATATAGATGATAAGTAAGTGGATCCAGCATTGATCCCTGCAGCAAATCTCTGGTCTCCAATCTGTAAAACAAGCCTCCATTACCACCCTCCGACTCTTATCAAATCAATTCTGTACCCAATTCACTAGCTCACACTAGATCTCATGCAATTTAACCTGCGGGATTAGCCTACCATTTGAGACCTTGTCAAAGGTCTCGCTAAAGTCCATGTAGACGATGTCTACAGCCCTGCTTTCACCAATCCTCTTGGCCCCCTCTTTAAAAAAAACAATAAATACGCAAGATACTATTTCACACATGGCTATCCCTAATCAGGTAATGCAGGTAGATATTTTCACTGAATCCCCTCCAGTAACTTTTCCACCACTGGCATTAGGCTCAACAGCCTGTAGTTCCCTGGCTTGTCCCTGCAGTAATTAAATACATTCAACATTAGCCACCCTCCAATCTTCCAATATCACATCTGTGTTGAACAACGATACAAATATCTCTGCCAGGACCTCAGCAATTTCTTCTCTGGCTATATGACTTAGGATATATACCTGTCAGGCCCTAGGGATTTATCCACGGAATTACATCCAGCACCTCTTTGTAATACAGTTTTGTTCCAGGATATTGTTGATGGAATTTAATACAGAGAAATGTGAAGTGTTGCATTTTGGACAGTCTAACATGGGCAGGACCTACACAGTGAATGGTAGGGCTCTGGGAAGTGTAGAGCAGAGGGATCTAGAAGTGCAGGTACATAGTTCCTTGAAGATGGTGTCACAGATAGATGGGGTGGGCAAAAAGGCTTTTGACACATTGGCATTCATCAGTCAGAATGTTGAGTATAGAAGTTGTGTGTCATTTTGCAGTTGTATAAGATGTTCGTGAAGCTAAGTTTATAGTATTGTATTCAGTTCTAGGCACCATGTTATAGGGAAGATGTTGTTAAGTTGGAAAGGGTGCAGAGAAGATTTACAAGGATGTTGCCAGGACTTGAGGGTCTGAGCTATAGGGAGATGTTGAGTAGGCTGGGACTATTCCCTGGAGTGCAGAAGGATGAGAGGGTTCTTATAGAGGTGTATAGAATCATGAGAGGAATAGATCAGGTAGAAGCCCAGAGCCTCTTGCCCAGAGAAGGTGAATCAGGAACCAGAGGGCATAGGTTTAAGGTGAAGGGCAAAATATTTTATCGGAACCTGAGGGGTAACCTTATGCAACAAAATACTAAACATGACTACTTTCATTTACATCTAATCTAATTGCTGTATCCCAAACATTATGGTGCCCTGAAATGTGGGGACTATGTATAAACACAGCTGTAATTTCTACATGGTGAAACCAAAATGTATAAAAATACCCTTTAATAAAATCCCACAATGTGCACATTAACCACATGTGATTTTTTCTATTACAAATCTCAAATTGTGGAGTACAGAGTCAAATAAATAAATGATGGGTCTTTGTCCCAAACATTATGGAGGGCACTGTACCCGATCTATTCCTCTCATGATTTTGTACACCTCTATAAGATCACCCCTCATCCTCCTGCATTCCATGGAATAGAGACCCAGCCTACTCAACCTCTCCCTATAGCTCACACCCTCTAGTCCTGGCAACATCCTCGTAAATCTTTTCTGAACCCTTTCCAGCTTGACAATATCTTTCCTAGAACTGAATCTTTGCCGAGAACTGAACACAATATTCTAAATGCGGTCTCACCAACGTCTTACATAACTGCAACATGACCTCCCAACTTCTATACAGCAATAAGAGGTCCAATGTTTCCCCTTATCTAGAAGGGCCATTTTCAAAGAGACGTATTGTTGATAACTCATTACTAAATTGAAGATGTGAAATTTTAAAACATTATTAATTTAGTTATTTTAGTTTAGAGATACAGTGTGGAAACAGGCCCTTCGGCCCACCAAGTCTGCACCGACCAGCGATTCCCACACATTAACACTATCACTAACACTATCCTATACACTCTAGGGACAATTTTACATTTATACCAACCCAATTAACCTACAAACCTGTACATCTTTGGAGTGTGGGAGGAAACCGAAGATCTCGGAGAAAACCCAGGTCACGGGGAGAACGTACAAACTCCTTACAGACAGCACCCGTGGAAGCACTCTAAGGCCGCAACACTACTGCTGCGCCACCGTGCCACCCTAGTATTCTAGAAAGGCTCATGTAGTTCTTCCTCAAATTTGGTGCTATACATTTGAGGCACAATGTAAGACAAGAGAAGGTTGTTCACAATTCCAAAATCTAGAGGTGAAATATTCCTTGCTGAGTTAGCAAACTGATAAGTAAATGGAATTTGACATTTAAGAGAAGCATTTCAACTATAGGTGTGGTCTGATCAGGACTTCATGGAGCTTGTTCTGCAATCCATTTGCCTTAACCTGTTCACTGCCAAGTTTTTCTTTCACTATTAACCATGACCCGAGTGGTGGCACTGAACAGATTAATGTTTGGGCATAACATTATGTTTGAACACAGCATGCCTCAGTTCATACTTATTACCGTGCTCACAATTCTCAACTCAGAATTAATCTTTGCTGTTTTTTCGAAAAGAAAAGTTTTCCACCAATTATTTTTCCTACAATAAAGACTAAAGTGATAGTCTAAATTCATGTTTTCATTTAACCATTAACATTTCTTTACCGTGTACTCCAAGGTGGCAGATTATACATGCTGCTTGGAAGGAGAGATCATTATTTTCAGACTGAGCCGTGAGAATTAGTAGATGAGCTACTGTGTTCACATCTAATTCTTGTATTATTAGTGTTCTTATTGTTTCTAGGGGGGGAAAAAAACAAACAATCTATTCAACATCTATAATATCCTGATTGCATACATTTCACATCTCACCACATAAAGTGCATTAAAAGAATGCCGTTTAGCTCAAAGCAATTCAGCTGAGTCATATGAGTGGTTTGCTTTGCTACCTTTACTGAGTTCATCCAGTACTTTGTTTTTTGCACAAGATTAAAAACATAGAAAATAGGTGCAGGAGTAGGCCATTCAGCCCTTCGAGCCAGCATCGCCATTCAATATCATGGCTGATCATCCAAAATCAGTACTCCGTTCCTGCTTTCTCCCCATATCCCTTGATTCCGTTAGCCCTAAGAGCTATATCTAAAGGGCCTGTCCCACTATATGAGTTTACCCAAGAGCTCTCCTGAGTTTTAAAGAAAATCAAACTCGTGGTAAATACGTAGAATGTACGTAGCGGGTATGTCCGAGCTCGGGAAGTCTCTTAACGGCTCGTAACGCTAACGGCAGGTACTCGGGAAACGCGGTAAGCTCATGAAGTTTTTTCAACAGTGTGAAAAATGTCCACGAGAGCCCAGAGTACCTACGAACGGATATTACCGTAATTCTCCGAGTTTGAATCGGGGAAACTCGGGAGAACTCTTGAATTACCTTGTACAGTGGGACAGGCCCTTTACTCTCTCTTGAAAACATCCAGTGAATTGGCCTCCACTGCCTTCTGTGGCAGTGAATTCCTCAGATTCACAACTCTGGGTGAAAAGATTCCAGCATCTGCAGTTCCTTGTGTCACCAATTTACATTTTTTGCTTTGTTGCAAACATAAATAGGAGCAAAAGGAAAGAATTTTAAATTTCTTTATTTTTACTCTAAACACCCTAAGTTTAAACGCAAGATTCAATTTCATTGCCGTTTTCATATGTATCAATATAAATAGGTGTTCAATTAGATCAAGGCCTTCTGTACCAGTACCAAATCAGAAAAATACAGCAAAGAAACTGGTCATCATCAACAGATGTAGCCACTTATCTCTTTTCATTTACGTTTTGCCCTTTAGTGTTGCTTCACATTGCACTGCCAATTTCAGCGATCAATTCACTTATACCTGCTTCTCCTATGAGGTGAAATCGAGTTTCAATGACCACTGCTTTTAATCCTTTTCTAATCTAATTAAAAATATACTTGCATTTCTGAGGGGTTTATGCAGTGATGTTCACTTTACTCTAAGAGATTGCATTAACAATTTAATTTATTATATTATATTAAATGCTTAGCTTTCAAAAAAAGAAATATCACAATTCTCTGCTGATATAAATTGCTGCACAATCACAAAGGATGCAATAATATCCTCACCTTGCTTTGTGAGCTCAGCAATGCAAGCTGTCACATGCACCAAGGTCTCAGTGTTGACACTAAAGTACCTGAGGGCCTGGAGCAGAGCTGCAGCACATCGACTGTCAATAATAGCCTGAAACACACAAAAAACGTTATTTAATTAATCAAAATCCAAAATTATGGGCAAGGACTGTTGTGCCCCTTGGTTTCGTTATCCTATGGTAATCCTGTGGGTCTCCCAGAACTACTGATTTCTCCAAATATTAAGCATGGTGGAAAAAAAGAGGTCCACTATTTCCCCACCTGATTTTCCGCACTACTCCCCACTACCATTAACACCACCCCAACAATCCCCAGGCACAAAGAAAATCTAAAAAGTTTGCAGAAAACATCCTAAGGTTGTAGAATCGCACATGACAGGAACAGACAATTGCACCCGTGACATCTATGCTGACTATCAAACTACCTATTTATATTAATCTAATTCACCAGCACTTGGACTGTGGCCTTGACAATTTGAGTTCTCATAGAAATATTTAAATGTTGCCTCCACCACCCTGCCTCCACCACCCACTCAGACAGGGCTATCCTTAATTCCAACTTTCTTTGGGGTGAAAAACGTCTTCCTCAGATCCCCTCCAAACCTCTTAAGGGTCTGTTCCACTTGACGATTTTTTCGGCGAATGCCAGTGTCATATCAGTGTCGCCAAAAGATTTTGAATATTTCAAAATCCAGCGACACTTGAAAAAACTGCACGTCATACGTCATCACGCCGCATCACACCACAAATTTTTCGGTGACCTGATACGTCAGTCAATGATGCCGGCAGTCGCCGAAAAAAATCACCAAGTGGGACAAGCCCTTTATCCTAAATCTGTGCCCTCTAATTTAAAAAATGTCTGCTCGTTGAAAAGTTTCCTATGTATTTTATCTGTGCCTCTCATAATTTTGTATTCTTCGATACCCTCTCCAGTTCACATCCTTTCTATCGTGTGGCAACCAGAATTATGCATATGCATTCAAAGAGTCATACAGTGTGGAAACAGGCCCTTCGGCCCAACTCGCCCACACCAGCCAACAATGTCCCAGCTACACTAGTCCCACTTGCCTATGCTTGGTCCATATCCCTCCTAACCATGAATCATCTAGCTGAGACTTAACCATAGTTTAGAAAGGTGTAACAATAAATATATATGTGTAGAAATGAACTGTAGATGCTGGTTTAAACAAAGATGGACACAAAAATCTGGAGTAACTCAGCGGGACAGGCAGCGTCTCCGGAGAGAAGGAATGGGTGACGTTTCGGGTCGAGACCCTTCTTCAGACTGAGAGTCCCATGTCTTTGGATCTCGACCTGAAACGTCACCCAGTCCTTCTATCCAGAAATGTTGACTGTCCCGCTGAGTTACTCCAGCTTTTTGTGTCTATCGTCATAATAAATATATATACTTAGGGTAAACAGTTCGGGTCCCAGTATCGATCCCTGTGGCACACCACTGGTCATAGACTTTCAATGACAAAAACAACCCTCCACCATCTGCTTCTGATGCCAAGCCAATTGTGGATTCAATTTGTCAACTAAATTTGATCTCATGGGCTGTAACCTTTCTGACATGGGACCTTGTCAGAGACTTTTTTGAGGTTATGTCAGCCACAGTCCCCTCATCAAAATATGCATGCTATTGTTCCTGCTCGCTGACAAAATTCATTAACGCACCAACACATAGTGTAACCGATCCTCAATTTATTTGAGGTTATTTATTTATTTGCATTCTCCAACATGTTCACTATTTGTGATTTCCCTCCTTCAGTGCAGTGCATAAGCTGGTGAATATAACATTAAGATTCAGTCCCTAGACTGCTTCTTGGTTTTCTATTATTGTTCCTGCAATCACAATTCAGAAATTGTGCTTTGTTCCAAGGAAAACTGGCTTACCTTTAAATTGCAGGAACTTACCTGCTGAGTTTCACTTCTGGCTAATTTATGGATAATGGTAGCACCAAGATAACTGATTCCAGGATTTGTTTTGTGAACTAGCAGTAGCTTTCCTAAGGTGTTCAAGATATTTTCTGACATAATAGCATCCTGTAAATAAAATAAAACTTTTCATCAACTAAAGCAAATAATATTGTACCATCTAAGCTTCATAATTTCATTATTTTCTTTAGAAATCAAGCCATTTATTTTTCAACAATTCATGTTAATACTTCAGATTTGTCCAAAAAAATAAATAGGAATATAAGACTTGGAGTACAACATTCAGCCACTTGATATTGCTTGTTCATTTACTGGTTTATGGTTGAGTCACTTTGTGTCAGTACCCCTTAATATCACTAAATGGCAAAAATCTATTGACTAATTAATTGTCACTGTTAGCCTTTTCCTTCTGAGTACATGAGTAAAACCCCAGTAATCTGGCCAACTTGGGACTCCGGTGGTGCTGGATTGGCATTTTTTCCACACTATTGTATATTATTAAAATGAATACCCTCATCTATTGCAGGTGTTCTAGGTGCCAACAGCTCTACATCGGTGAGACCAAGCGCAGGCTTGGCAATCACTTCACCCAACACCTCCGCTCAGTTTGCATTAACCAACCTGATCTCCCGGTAGCTCAGCACTTCAACTCCCCCTCCCATTCCGAATCCAACCTTTCTGTCCTGGGCCTCCTCCATGGCAAGAGTGAGGCCCACCGCAAATCAGAGGAGCAGCACCTCATATTTCACTTGGGCAGTTTACACCCCAGCAGTATGAACATTGACCTCCAATTTCAAGTAGTCCTTGCTTTCTCCCTCCTTCCCCTCCCCTTCCCAGCTCTCCCACAGCCTACTTGTCTCCGCCTCTTCCTTTCTTCTTCCCGTCCCCCCCCCCCCCCCCCATCCCCACATCAGTCTCAAGAAAGGTCTCGACCCGAAACGTCACTTATTCCTTCGCTCCATAGATGCTACCCCACCCACATTTTTATCTACCTTCGATTTTTCCAGCATTTTTGTCTACTTTCCGATTGTTCTTTCTTAAACAACCAGCACTTTGTGTCTATGTTTGATCTAATCCTAGTTGGATTAATTTCATACTCAACACCCAAGGGATATCAAAAGTTATTGGCCAGAACAGTGTCAACATTATATATTTCCACTTCACGTAATTTTACATTATTTTACAGAATAATCTTCCATTGCTATCAGCCTCACCAATATTCTTAACCCCCCAAATCCATAACATCCATGCTCTTCATCACGGGTTTAAGAGTTTTCCAAGCGTGATTAGCTCACAATCATGGATGATTTTGGGCTCTGTCTACTCAACTTGAGGTTGTTAAATCTTATGTGAACTTTCAGTAGAAAAAGGAGGTTACTCTTCAGCTTGGACAAAGAATATCTGCTCATCCACAACATTAATCCAGAAATGTTATTTTTTATTGCCTCTGGTAATTCTCACATTTCTAGCAGTCCAAATGAAATGCTTCCAAAGATTAATAATAGTAGTCATAAGATATTTTTTGTTGACACCTAACATGAAATAAATGATTGATAATTATACTCCATGAATCTGTTGAAAGTCTTCAAAATTAAGTGTTTCCTACCATGTTGGAGTGGTTCTCTGCCAGAGTGCTGAGTAAGGTCAGGGCTGCTTCATTTACATTGACACTGGGGAATTTCAGCAAATCATGCAGTTGAGCCAAGCAGTTCATAGTCACAATGTCCGCTTGAATGTTTTCTGTCGTGAGGAAAAGGATCATCAATTATGTTAGTAAGTGATAGGAGCAGAATTAGGCCATTCGGCCCATCTTCTTCGCCATTCAATCATGGCTGATCCATCTCTCCCTCCCAACCCCATTCCCCTGCCTTCTCCCCATAACCCCTGTCACTCATACTAATCTGAATTAATTCTGAATTGGAATCTGCTAAGATGTTACCTATGATCATTGGTTGGGTCCACACACTCCATGAAAGTACGTAGCTTGATCTCTAACCTGGCCTGAGTTAGCCTAATTCAACTAGTTGGAAATGGGAAAATTCCAATCCGCATTCATTTACTTTAGATGATGGTGTTAGCCAGAGGACCTATTGATAATGTATAAAAATTATCAGGGCTTGTCTTGTGCACTACAATCAACCAATCTTCAGTAAGAATATCTACTAGGATATGATATTGAAGAGATATCGCTACCAGTAGAATATATTTTGATACAAGCCCCAGGTTTAATACAGGGGAAAATGGACTGGAAAAATTAAAAAGCTTTTCTCGGATGAAAATGTTTCCTTTTCTTAGTGGGGTGAATCAATAAATAAAATAAGATTTGAAAATTGTTGGAAAAAAGCAATAGGTCAGACAGCATGTGTAGAAATGGAGAGAGAGTTAACATTTCAGGTCAAAGGCCCTGCAACTAGAACATCATTTATCAGCCACAGTGCTCTCCACCCATCCACATCACACACATTTAGCCCACCGGCATATCCCCCCCAACCCTCCCTCCTCCTTCATCTAGTTCTGGTCCCATTTGTTCTTAACCTCATCCCTAATGGCTCCCATATTCACCTTCCTTAGCAGATTCTCATATTGGCAACTTTTATGTTCCTGCTTGTCACCTTCCAACAGCTATCTCCACTTTCATCCTCGTCTCCCCTACCTCACTTCATATTTGCATCATCCTCCCACTTAGAGAGTAGTGAGTCTGTGGAATTCTCTGCCTCAGAGGGCGGTGGAGGCAGGTTCTCTGGATGCTTTCAAGAGAGAGCTAGATAGGGCTCTTAAAAATAGCGGAGTCAGGGGATATGGGGAGAAGGCAGGAATGGGGTACTGATTGGGGATGATCAGCCATGATCACATTGAATGGCGGTGATGGCTCGAAGGGCCGAATGGCGTGCTCCTGCACCTATTGTCTATTATTTGAAAATATCATACTCATGTTTATTCTCGGGATGGCGGGACTGTCATATGCTGAGAGAATGGAGCGGCTGGGCTTGTATATCCTGGAATTTAGAAGGCTGAGAGGGAATCTTATTGAAACATATAAGATTATTAAGGGTCTGGACACGCTAGAGGCAGGAAACATGTTCCCGATGTTGGGGAGTCCAGAACCAGGGGCCACAGTTTAAGAATAAGGGGTAAGCTATTTAGAACGGAGATGAGGAAACACTTTTTCACACAGAGAGTTGTGAGTCTGTGGAATTCTCTGCCTCAGAGGGTGGTGAAGGTCGGTTCTCTGGATACTTTCAAGAGAGAGCTAGATAGGGCTCTTAAAAAATAGCAGAGTCAGGGAATATGGCGAGAAGACAGGAACTCATTGTGGATGATTAGCCATGATCACATTGAATGGCGGTGCTGGCTCGAAGGGCCGAATGGCCTCCTCCTGCATCTTTTGTCTATTGTTTATCTCTTTCTAACATTGACAATCAAATTTCAATATCTTAAATGCTTCAACTAAGTTTTCTCACAAGCTTTCATTTGCAGTGGCAGGAAATATGTAATTAACTGATTCGAAATCAATTTAAAGACTGTACAACTATCCTTCCTTATGCAATTGGGACACCGAATTCAATCAGGATATGCTCTGAAAAAATTAAGTGTAAAAATATTCCTACGATTTGATTTATAGAAGTTAAAATATAATGAATTATGTTGAATGTAAAATTGAACACCTACTATTTAGAGACAAGTTCCTGAGGCAGTAGCATGCTTGACAGCAAACCTATGGGAAATAACAAAGTGATTACAAATGCTCGAGTCGATTAATTGTTGATGAATCAGGATAGTGCTGTAAAAACATGAGAGCACTTCTTTATTCTAAGGACTCTAGTCCTTAAACCTCACTCTTTTAATCAAGCCCTTCGCCTTCTCCACTTATATCTCCTCACATGGCTTGGATATATATTATTTTTGAAATATTTTTCTCCAGACTTGTACTAAAAGATGTGCAATAGCTTGTGATTTATTTTATTTTATGTTTTGCAATCATGAAACAATGGATTGAAAAAACCAGCTTACCTTTTCCACTGAGGAAGACATGAGAGACAGTAGCATCTTGAGAAGAATGCCATCCCCTATTTGAAGCATGGATTGATGGTGATGTGGGTTGGTTGCTATGTTGCTCAATGCAGCACAACTGTAATACTTTGAGTGAAAAGAATATATGATAAGAATAGTACCACACTAATTTCACCATATTGAATAATTCCACCAGGTGGCACCATCAGCGATGGCAGCCTCGCCACCGGTCTGTCTGTCTTTACTTTTTTGTTATTTATAGTGCATTTTTAAAAGTATGTGTTAATGTTCTCTGGTTTGTTTTATGTGGGGGGATGGGGGAGGGGTTCGGGGGAGACTTTTTTCAATCTCTTACCTTGCCGGAGATGCGATTGTTTTCCGGATTGTATCTCCGGTCGCTCTGCGGCCTAACATCATGGAGCTGGAGGCCTTGCTCGAGACTGACTTTGAGCCCCACCGCGAGGCCGTGGACTTACCATCGGAGCCTACGATCCCTTGCCTGGGACCGACGCTCCAACCGCGGCCTGCAGATTTCAACATTGAGGAGCTTGCAGTCTCGGGTGGAGACTGATGTCGGGAAGCTCCAAAGTCACAGGAGGTATGGCCAGCCTCGACCCGGGGTCCGATCACCCGGCACGAGGAGCTGAGATCCCCCGATGCGGGAGCTTGATCGCCCCGACGTGGAGGGCTTGACTGCCGGCCACAGGAGCCAAGATCGTACCAGCAACGGAAGGCTCGAGGCCCACGACCGCGGGAGAACAAAGCAAGGAAGAGATTTATCTTTTTTGCCTTCCAGTGTGGAATGTGGAGGAGTCACTGTGGTGGATGTTCATGTTAAAATGTATTTTGTGTGGCTTGTCGCTTGTTATTGGTATGGCTGTATGGCAAATCAAATTCTTCATATGTTGCAAAACAACTTGGCTAATAAAGTATGATTATGATTATTTTTATGATTATGATATGGTATCTGGTATATCTAATTCGCTACTTGCCAATGACATAAATATAGAAAGAGCTTGCTATTCCTTTCAGTTGATCATGAAACATTGAGAAGTAATATAAAGAGAAAACTATGAAGCCTAATTAAACGGGGTGAATATACCTACTACGCACATATAGGTGCCTGACAGATGCAATTCCTGTTCAAACTATTATTGTAGAAAGTATGTATAGCGGACAAGTACTCAAACAAGCGACTGGTTCCATACACTGCATTTACAATTCCTGCAAAGGGTGGAGTTTAAATACTCAAGTCAAAAGTGTCATATGTGCCAGACAGAGCAATGAAATTCTTACTTGCAGCAGCACCACAGAATATCTAAACATAGTACTCTGTAAACAATATAATAAACAAGAAAAACAAGTTCAGTGCATGTGCATGTACACATATATATGCATATGTACACATATACATTGCACAAATATATATATTAGACACATACAAACAAACAAACATGTTTGATGTGCACAGCCCCTTGTGATGTTCTCCAGATGATAGCTTCAGTCATGGCATACCACAGTAGTAGCCCATTTCCTATGGATCAGCACATGGATCCCATTGCCACAGGCTGTCAAATAAACAACAGTCTGTGTAGAACATGCAGGTTGGGGTTCTCATGTTTCCTAATACATGAAAATCACATAAACGCTTAAAGCAAAATGTCTCCTTTATACATTTCATTGTAATGGTAAGGAACACTGACAATTTTGGCTTATTTGGCAACTGGCATATTAAATAGTTGATGAAGTGACAAAAGAGATTTGATAAACAACAGGATTTACATGGATAGGACAAGTTTGGAGGGATATTGGCCAAACTCAGGCAGATGGGACTAGTGTAGCTGGGACATGTTGGCCGGTGTGGGCAAGTTGGGCCAAAGGGCCTGTTTCCACACCGTATCACTCTATGACTATAAAGAAGGAACTGGGGATGTTCAAGCTGTGAGTGACACGTAACTGAATCAAACCTGGAGAGACTGCTGATTTTGTGCAATTAAATTTTTCAAAAAAAACATTCAAAATTCAATTTAATTTCCTGGTGCCAAATAAACTCACTAGTTATCAGAGACCACTAGAAAATAGAAGGTGACAGGTAAGAGGGAACCAGTTCAGGTTGATATTGAACAGATTTTTTGAAGCAGATTACTTGTTAGGTTATCTCAGACAATTGAGAGTCAACTGATCTGATGTGTATCTAAGTTCATAAGTTCTCAGAGCAGCATTAGGCCATTTGGCCCATTAAGTCTATTCCTGCCATTCAATCATGGCTGATCTATCTTTCCCTCTCAACCCCATTCTCCTGCTTTCTCCCCATAACCCCCGACACCCTTACTAATCAAGAATCTGTCTATCTCCGCTTTAAAAATATCCATTCACTTGGCCTCCACAGCTGTCTGTGGTAAATATCACATAAAGATTTTGTGTGATCTAGTATCCAGACCAAGTAAGAGAGGTAAGCTCACTTTCCTTAGTAAACCTAATCTAATACGAGTCTTCCCAAGTCTTCCCGAGTACCTGTCGTTAGCATTACGAGCCGCTAAGAGACGTCCCCAAGCTCCGACGTACCCACTACGTTCATTCTCCGTGCTTACCACAAGTTTTTTTTTAATAAACTCGGGAGAGCTCTTGAATGAACTCGCATCGTGGGACAGGGCCATTAAAGATGCTAGGGGATATTCCTGGGACATACTAAAATCTTATCATGGAATCCAGCAGAATTGATATCAGTTTCTAACCCATTCCAAGAACAGCAAATGCAGCGTGGTTTGATAATAGAGATATTTTTTTTAGCCAGCAACAGGGCAGCAATGAGTGCTGTCTATGAACATCCAGCATCACTGTAAATGACTGATCCCCCATTTAAATAATCAAACGCTTGTGATGCTATTAGCAATAGCCTATTATGGGAAATTGTTTCAATAATCTAACCTTCCACAACGAGTGGAAGATTAAAAAATATATATATTTTATTATGAACTCCATTATTGTATCTTTGCTCTTATTTGGTGCTTAGGTATAGAATAAGATCGTCATTGATTATTTACCTGGACCTCTGAGTCAGGAGATTGTAAATGAAGGATCAAGACAGGGAGAGCCTTTTTTTTGCAGAGCAAATGTTGAATCTTTTCTATAAAATAAAAGTTGAATTTATTTACAGCTACTAGGAATGAACATTTGACAATTTCTTTAAAATTCAGTCATGAGTAATTCCTTTTTTCTAAACAAAAGATTGAAGCCATTATCTTCTTCCCTATCACAAATATCCCATCCTCCCTCAACTCCCACCACCACACTGCACACCAGTAACAGTTTGAAACTCAATGTTCTATTTAATCTTGAATTAAATTTATGAACATATACAGTGGCTTGCAAAAGTATTCATACCCCTTGAACTTTTCCACATTTTGTCACGTTACAACCACAAACGTAAATGTATTTTATTGGGATTTTATGTGATAGACCAACACAAAGTGGCGCATAATTGTGAAGAGAAGGAAAATGATACATAGTTTTCAAATTTTTTTACAAATAAAAAACTGAAATGTGTGGCGTGCAAAAGTATTCAGCCCCCTTTACTCTGATACCCCTAAATAAAATCCAGTGCAACCAATTGCCTTCAGAAGTCACCTAATTAGTAAATAGAGTCCACTTGTGTGTAATCTAATCTCAGAATAAATACAGCTGTTCTGTGAAGGCCTCAGAGGTTTGTTAGAGAACATTAGTGAACAAACAGCATCATGAAGCCCAAGGAACACACCAGACAGGTCAGGGATAAAGTTGTGGAGAGGTTTAAAGCAGGGTTAGGTTATAAAAAAATATCCCAAGCTTTGAACATCTCACGGAGCACTGTTCAATCCATCATCCGAAAATGGAAAGAATATGGCACAACTGCAAACCTATCAAGACATGGCCGTCCACCTAAACTGACAGGCCGGGCAAGGAGAGCATTGATCAGAGAAGCAGCCAAGAGGCCCATGGTAACTCTGGAGGAGCTACAGAGATCCACAGCTCAGGTGGGAGAATCTGTCCACAGGACAACTATTAGTTGTGCACTCCACAAATCGGGCCTTTATGGAAGTGTGGCAAGAAGAAAGCCATTGTTGAAAAAAAGCCATAAGAAGTCCCGTTTGCAGTTTGCCACAAGGCATGTGGGGGACACAGCAAACATGTGGAGGAAGGTGCTCTGGTCAGATGAGACCAAAATTGAAGTTTTTGGCCTAAATACAAAACGCTATGTGTGGCGGAAAACTAACACTGCACATCACCCTGAACACACCATCCCCACTGTGAAACGTGGTGGCAGCATCATGCTGTGGGGATGCTTTTCTTCAGCAGGGACAGGGAAGCTGGTCAGAGTTGATGGGAAGATGGATGGATCCAAATACTGGGCAATCTTGGAAGAAAACCTGTTAGAGTCTGCAAAAGACTTGAGACTGGGGCGGAGGTTCACCTTCCAGCAGGACAACGACTCTAAACATACAGCCAGAGATACAATGGAATGGTTTAGATCAAAGCATATTCATGTGTTAGAATGGCCCAGTCAAAGTCCAGACCTAAATCCAATTGAGAGTCTCTAGCAAGACTTGAACATTGCTGTTCACAGACGCTCTCCATCCAATCTGACTGAGCTTGAGCTATTTTGCAAAGAACAATGGGCAAAAATGTCAGTCTCTAGATGTGCAAAGCTGGTAGAGACATACCCCAAAAGACTTGCAGCTGTAATTGCAGCGAAAGGTGGTTCTACAAAGTATTGACTCAGGGGGGCTGAATACTTTTGCACGCCACACTTTTCAGTTTTTTATTTGTAAAAAAATTTGAAAACCATGTATCATTTTCCTTCCACTTCACAATTATGCACCACTTTGTGTCGGTCTATCACATAAAATCCCAATAAAATACATTTACGTTTGTGGTTGTAACGTGACAAAATGTGGAAAAGTTCAAGGGGTATGAAAACTTTTGCAAGCCACTGTAAGAGCAAGACAAGACCCCTAAATCTGTTCTGCTAGTCAATAAGATCAAAGCTAGTCTTCGATCCTATCCACTTTCCTGACCAATCTCCAAACACCTTGATTCCCTGTGTCTCTGATTATTCTGACTACTTTTCCCCTCTTTCATGTAACCTCCCTACTACTTTATTCCCCGCTATGTTGGTTTATCCATGATACAAGTCCTTAACTATGTCTTTGTAGAGGAGACACATCGATTCCAATACATTCTTGGCTGGTCTCCCCCTCTGGGTCATATCATAAACTTCAGCTCATCTAAAGTGTGGCTGTCCATGTTCTAATGTGCACCATTTATCCATCATATTTTGTCTTTTGATCTAAAGTGGCACTCTGGCTCTGTACTCAAGTCTCGCTATAGCAGCACTCATAGAGTCATAGAGTGATACAGTGTGGAAACAGGCCCTTCGGCCCAACTTGCCCACATGTCCCAGCTACACTAGTCCCACCTCGCGTTTGGTCCATATCCCTCCAAACTTGTTCTATCCCTGTACTTGTCCAACTGTTTCTTAAACATTGGGATAGTCCCAGCCTCAACTACTGCCTCTGGCAGCTTGTTCCATACACCCACCACCCTTTCTGTGAAAAAGTTATTCCTCAGATTCCAATTAAATTCCTCGATTCCCCTACTCTGGGCAAGAGACTCTGTGCATCTACCCGATCAATTCCTGTCATGATTTTATACTCACTCAACTCTGTTATCTACTCTTGCAGGACAAATCACAGAGAGCTCTGTATTTCTCCAACTTCATGTTCTTGAGCATAGCTCGCCCCGTTTACCCATCCATTTGAGGGTGTGCCTCAGCCCCTTAGGGCGTAAGTTTCGGCAGAGGGGTGTGTAGGAATTCTAAACTTGTCACCTTTTGTAAAGCACATCCAACATACATATTTTGGACATATAAATACATATTCATGCATTCTTTACATGCTTAACCATTGCCTGTTATCAAGGGCATGCCATTGTACACATCCCTGAGTTCTGGAGTTCCTAATATAAAATTCTGAAGAAGGGTTTCGACCCGAAACGTTGCCTATTTCCTTCACACCATAGATGCTGCCTCAACCGCTGAGTTTCTCCAGCATTTTTGTCTACCTTCCTAATATAAAATCCTGCTTAAAAGCTGCATGAAAGCTTTTAATCACCTCTTTCCTTATTTCAACCTCAATGTCAATTTTTATTTTTATTAGATTCTGTGAATTACATTGGGAGCTTTCAATCTGTGACGGGAGTATTTTTATTGAACAAAGAAATGACAAAAGGCAGAAGCTGGAAAGTAGTCACGGTGACCTACTAGCTGATGAGTTACTTATGTTTTCTTTTTATGGGCTAAGGTTCAGCAGACAGATCAATCATTCTGATAAAAATTGGCACTTTCTGTATCACAAGGGTGAATACAATGACTTGCAATGCAAGGCTTGTCATTTTGTTGATCAGTCTGAAAAGGGTCTCAACCCTAAATGTCACCTATTCCATCTTTCCAGAGATGCTGCCTGTCCCGCTGTTACTCCAGCATTTTGTGTCTATCTTGTCATTCTGTTTACCTGATCTTGAAAGGTTGAGGATGGCGCCCACTGCATTCTGTTGCACTCGAGGATCATATGACTTTGCAAGAACCAGCAGAGGATTAATTCCCCCTTCAGAGGCAATAACTTCCCTGTTGAATGCTGGCAGGTAAACAGCAAAGAGGAATGACAGTCAGTAAAATATCTAATAAAAAATCTAGTCAAGAGTCAATGGACATGAAGTGTTAACATTTTAACATGAAGCATTGCAAAAAAATTCAAAGTGAGGGCTCTTATTTAATTTATAAATTGAATGAATGATGGCGCCAGCAATGGTTGCCTCGCCAACAGTCTGTCTGTCCTTCCTTTCCTTTGAGTTTAATAGTATGTGTTAAGTGTATGTTTTTAGTTTTCTTTAGTTTGTTTTATGTGTAGAGTGGGGGAGGGAGTTGGGGGAAACTTTTTCTAAGCTCATACCTCGACAGAGATGCGATTTTTTCCCGTATCGTATCTCCGTCCGCACTGCGACCTAACATCGAGGAGTTGGTGGCCTTTGCTGTGGATCGACGGGAGCTCCACCGCGGGACCTGTGGACTACCATCACGGAGCCCGTGATCCCTTTGCCAGGGATCGACCTCGGAGCTCCTACCTTGGGGAACTTGTGGACTTTAACATCACAGAGCCCGTGGTCTCTGGTCAGAGACCGACTTCGGGGACTCCAAGCCGCGGGAGTTTCGACCACCCCGACATGGGAGTTTCGATCACCCCGATGGAGTATTCGACTGCCCCGATCGCGGGAGTATACGAGGAAGCAGATTGGACTTTTCCTTTGCAGTGAGGAATGTAGGGAATCCGCTGTGGTGGATGTTTATGTTTTATTAACTTTTGTTAATTGTGTGTCTTGTTGCTTTTTTTCATATGGCTATATGGTAATTCGCATATTACTGTACCTTAATTGGTACATGTTACAAAAGTCCTTTGAATCCTTTGATATTGTATGCACAGGAAGTAGCTTGGTAATGGGAATAGCGCTGAATCAATATTCAAACCAACTATCAACATTCTGTACTAAAACAACACCTTGGGTCTTGCTAAATTTCCATACAAATGAAAATGATAATTAAAAACTCAAATTATAATATTGACAAACCATATTACTCCACAGCCCCTAGGATAGTGACAGATGTCATTATGGTTCCATTTTGTGAATGTACATTTGGTATATATTTACATAGTTAAGTTGTTAGTTCATCCAAAATCTAAATATTTGGGCCAGTGAAGTTATATAGAAAGGATTACAAAGAATTTTAGTATATATTTATGGTATCTGAACAGTGGAGAAATTAGAACAGAATTGTGTTATGGTCTCAGTGGGCTCCAATGGTTGAAATGTACCAGAGACATTTTATAAACTACAAATATTCAAACAGCGACACAGGTGCTGGGGTAACTTAGCGGGTCAGGCAGCATCCCTGGGGAAAATGGATAGGTGACATTTCGTGTTGAGACCCATCTTTAGACTGATCAGACCGACACAAAAAGTCACCTATCCGTGTTCTCCAGGGATGCTGCCTGACCCGCTGAGTTACTCCAGCATTTTATGGCTTTTTTGTATACCAGCATCTGCAGTTCCTTGTTTCTACAAGTGTTCAAACAAACTTGGCATTTTGCTGTTCTGTCAGGATACAAGAACATATGGTATGCACAATAACAAATGAACATACAAATTAGGAGAGGAAGAGCACCACTAGACCTGGAGGTGGTCTCCACCATTTTATCAGATGAGTTTAGTTTAGCTTATTGTCACGTACAGGTACAGTGAAAAGCATTTTTGTTGCATGCTATGCAGTCAGCGGAAATACTTTTCATGATTATAATCCAGCCACCCACAGTGTACAGATACATGATAAAGGGAATAACGTTAGTGCTAGATAAAGTCCAGTAAGGTCCAATTAAAGATAGTGCAAGGATCTCCAATGAGGTAAGGTAGATGGTAGATCAGGACCGCACTCTAGTTGGTGATAGGATAGTTATTATTAGGATAATTGTAGTTAATCTAATTGTATCTACTCCACATTCCTCTATAACCTGAATAACGTTTTACCCCTTTCATATGTAGAATCTATGTACCTCTGGTTTAAGATTATTGAAATAATCTGTTTCCATTGCCCTTTGAGGAAGAGAATTCTAAAGGTCAGCATGTAGATCAGCAGAACACCTGTACCGAGGGTTCAATCGTGACCTTCTATACTGTCTGGATGGAGTTCACGTGTGCGTGAGAGCACGTTGTGTTCTCCAAATCCCTCTCATGTCCTAAAGGTGTGCTGCAGGGTTAATTGGTGAATGTAAATCACCCCTAGTAGAGGCACATGGAATTGGGGCGGTTGATAGGCACATGAGGAAGAACAAGTTATAAGGGGCATTAATGCAACCACATCTGAAGTGATTGCCCCCTGTAACTGAAGCATAACCACTCTACTTTTGTATTTAATTCTTCCAGCAACAAACAATGACATTATGTTAGCTTTCCAACTTACTTACTCTACCTGCCGAGGGGCATCTTTTCTTTCAGCAGTCCTAACACAAAACTTTGGGCACCTGCTATCTTTTTCTCTTTAGCAATTCTGGCATGCTTATTACTGAATCATATAGAAAAGTGCCCTCTATTTGGTTGAGTATTTTTAGTAAACCTACCTGAGGTGGCCAAAGATGCGATGCTTGCACAAGAGTTGCATTGTACAGTGGCATCTCCAGAACCAAGCAGTTCCAGTATAGGTTCCAACAGCCCAATCTGCACCACCGTCTCTTTGTTCACTTAAGAAAAAAGGTGGAGAAAAACAACAGGTGTAGGGAGGTAACCAGGTTCAATAGACAATAGGTGCAGGAGTAGGCCATTCGGCCCTTCAGCCCTTCGAGCCTGCATCGCCATTCAATGTGATCATGGCTGATCATCCCCAATCAGTACCCCATTCCTGCCTTCTCCCCATATCCCCTGACTCCGCTATCTTCTCATAATGAGAATGGGCTCTCAAACATCGACTGGTGTTGACGAGGGACAGGAAAGTATTTCAGGTATTATTACTATAAACCCGTACTTAAAGTAAAAATGAAATTTAGCATGCATTTGGTAATCAATTGTAGTTAACAAAATGACAAACACTAAAACTAGAGATTAAATGCAGGACCGTGCCCATTTTTTTGCATGAAACAAAAACAAGTAATGTTGGGAGGACACACAATCTATTTAGAAACATTGCCAGCTGAGCCGTTGTCACCTGAGCTCTGAAATATAGGAAGTCACACTGATTGCAGATAATGCAGCTGCTTTTCTTTTGGCGGCTGCCAATAAAACTCAATTTCTCGCAACAATGCAGGGCGAAAAAAAAAAATGTGAAGCCAGAATGCCGAGCCTGGCCCTTGTGTGAACTGTTTGCACTGTTGGTTCCAGAACAAAAGAACTGCTCTCTCGCAACTTAAAAAAAACCCATCCATATTTACATCCAATATAAATGACATTGTTTGAGCCTTTTGACCAGGATTTCCTCTATTTTAAATGGTCCCAAGCCTGGTGCAAGCTGCACCAACCTTGATGCTCAGTTTCATATCAATGTCTTTCAAATGGTGGAAAGTTTAGACAGAAATTAAGGGAGCACAGGGTGACTGACAAGACATGAAAGAACAGGCAGGTAGCTCACGAGATTCTTGAGGGCATCTCGCCCTCCAAACAGAACACTCGCAGGGGTGAAGGTTCCCTGGGGAGTTCTGTCAGAGCCAAAACACAGCATCACAGCTCATTTTAAATAGAGAGGGCCGAGAGAGATCAAACGAGTAATAGATTAGGATTTTATAATAATAATAATAATATACTTTATTACGGACTCGAGGTCCAGACAAGGGGCAACATTACATTAAAAAATGCATTGCATATTAAAAAATATCATAAAGTATATATAAAATCTTAGTATATCACATAAAAGCATCATAAATTATATATATTTTTAAAACACAATACATAAGTAAAAAATCCAGATTAAAAGAATGATCAATGTCCTACAACGAGACAATGATACCAGTGTCTCCACAGCTGGGATTCGTAGCGTGTAGTGCTAACCCTTATGTTTGACAAGGTTAACCCTTATGTTTGACTAAGTTAGGAGAAGCAGGCAGGTGGAACTGCAAAGGTGATTCCAGGATACTATGCTGCCTCCGTGCTCACATGATCAAGGATATCACAACAGCTGCAGAATATTAGATTTATATAGAACAGAAACAGGCCTCATGGCTCAGTGAATCCATACTGACCACCAAGCATCACTTCAACTATTCCCATTTTATTCTCCCCACATTACAACTCCCCCCCTCCCCAAATCTACCACTCGTCTACCTTGGAGTGCAGGAGGATGATGGGGAATCTTATAGAGGTGTATTAGATCATGAGAGGAATAGATTGGGTAGATGCACTGACATTTACTCAGAGTAAGGGAAGCAAGGATCAGTGGACGACATAGGTTTAAGATGAGGGGGGGGGGGAGGGGGATGAGAATTTAACAGGAATCTAAGAGACAACTTTTATTTACACAAAGGGTAGTGGGTAAATGGAACGAGCTACCAGATGAGGTAGTTGAGGCAGGTACTATCAGAAAGTTTAAAAAACATTTGGGAATGTACATGGATAGGATAGGTTTAGAGGGATATGGGCCAAACCCAGGCATCGTTTGGTCGCTGTGGGCAAACACAGACACGTGCCCACACCGACCAACATGACCCATCTACACAAACACAGGGACTAGTGTAGATGGGACATGTTGCTCATTGTGGGCAGGTTGGACCTGTTTCCATCCTGTATGACCCTATATGAGGGGCAATTTACCATAACCAATTAAACTACCAATTCTGGGGTGTGGGAGGAAACCAGAGTACCTGGAAGTAACCCACATAAACTCCACAAATCCAACACCAGAGGTCAGAATTGAACCTGAGTTGCTGGAGCTACGAGGCAGCAGTGCTATTAGCTGTGCCATTGTGCTTCCATGAACAGGAAGTGGTTCTGGATGGTTGGCGTCTGGAACAGAACCAATGATACAGGTAGCAAAAGAGATGAGGTCCGACAGCCATATTTTAAAGAATTAGGAAAGATATTAGGAAATTTGCCTCAAAGGGTAGTAATCTCTGGATTGTACTTGGTGCCATGCCCCACGGCAGGGCAGGAGTCCAGTGAAGACTAATATGCTGCTGAAAAGATATTTGCGAGTAGATTTACAGTGGATACTGGAGGCATTAGAACAAGTTCTGGAAAAGGTGTGATCTCTTTGCAGGTCAGATGAACTGCGCCTTTACCAAGCTGGGACCCCACACCAGTATGCTTGTGTCTTGGAAAAGGTGAGGGCAGGTTGTATTGGAGTTTCCTGGAGCTTTTATGTTTTTAATTGCTTGATGGGAGATGGAAAGCAATTTGAATTCAGGAGATCAGTAGCAACGAGTTTGCAAGTAAGACAAAACCAAATTTGTAAAATAAATCAAGTTATTCTTGCCAGACCAGAGGAAAAGATTGCAGTAGTTACGGCAGATTAGCTAAGGGCACATACATGGCCACAGGAAGTTTAATAAACATTTCTTAGCAATTACTGCAACATGGCTTAAAGAAGCAGAAACAGCAGTTTATTGTTCTTCATTAATTACTTTCAAACAAGATGAAAGAGCTCATTAAAAAGTAGGAGAGGGATTGAAATATAGTTTCATGAGGAAAAATTGCAGTGAATAGGGATGAACATTAAAAGAATCATCAAACAATCTTTATGCATTGAACTATAATACTGGGAGTATAATCAAAATAATCCAAGCGAGAGAGCAAACCTGTAGGCAGATTTCTGACATATTGAAAACTGAGAGGAGATAATTATTATATTATTACGCAAACAATTAGTGTGAACGATATGGAGATAAGGAATTCTGCAAGAGTATTTTGTAGTTATGTTCATAATGTTCTTAGGTTTAGCGTAATTACGGAAAAGGATGAAGGTAAAATAGTACGAAATCATCTGGTGGAGTAAGGCCAGTTGTGCAGGTACTAAGAGGTGACTCAGTGAAAATTGACAGGAACACAATTACCTAAAGGTGAGTCATGATCAAATCGGTGGGAAGCTGACAAGAAAGAGGTTCTTGTCTCAACAAAAAAAACAAAGGTATTTTGTTAAGTCTAGAGTCATTGGGTTACACGTAATATAAAACAAATATAGGAAGCTTACATCAGATATAAAAAGTTCAATGCCGCACAAGAGTATAAAAATGTAGGGGATAAATTAAAAGGGAAATTAGGAAGGCAAAAAAAGAATATGAAAAATACTAACAAATAAAAGAAAATACAAACATGTCTTTCAAATACTGTAAACCCTTGTTTTATTGGACCTCTCTGCAATAAATGTAGGTTATAGCGATGGACCTACTGATGGCTGCTGACGCCACGCCCAGCTCGCGCCGCCTAGCTGGTCGCTCACAGCCCCCGCTGCCTCCACCACACCTGGCTTGCTTCGGACATCCACGCCAAATTTTCTGCTACCACCGCCGGCCCACACAGCTTCCTTGGCTGCTTCCAGGTTGCTGCTACCGCCACCGACCTTTACCTGCACTCCAGCCACCTGTGGGCTGCGACCATTGGCTACGCCGATCCTCGCCTCTCCCCCGGCCACCAGCAGGCCAGGGCCGTCATCTCACCTGGATTCCAGGCCCAGTTCCAGGCCCAGTTCCAGACCGAGAGACTGAAGAAGGGTCTCAAGAGAGTCATAGTCATACAACAAGGAAACAGGCCCTTTGGCCCAAGTTGCCCGCTCTGGCCACATGCCCCATCTACACATCCCACCTGCACGGGTAGGTTATCCCTCCAAACCTACCCGTGCACCTGTCCAAATGTTTCTTAACGATCGTACCTGCCTCAACTACCTCCTCTGGCAGCTTGTTCCATATACCCACCACCCTTTGTGTAAAAACGTGACCCATTAGGTTCCCATTAAATCTTTCCCCTTCACCTTGAACTTATGTCATCTGGTCCTCGATTCCCCTACTCTGGGCAAGAGATTCTGTGCATCTACCCGATCTATTCCTCTCATTATTTTGTACATCACTATAAGATCACCCCTCATCCTCCTGCACTCCAAGGAATATAATCCCAGCATTTTCAACCTCTCTCTATAACTCAGTCCTGCGAGTCCTGGCAACATCCTGGTACATTTTCTCTGAACCCTTTCAAGCTTAACAACATCTTTCCTATAGCATAGTGACCAAAACAGAACATCTATATTACTGAAAGTCTCATCTTGACCACTTCCTGTTGTTCTGTATATTGATTATAGAAAAAATGCTGCCACTTACGGCTGTGATTTTTGGCCATCTTACTCAGAGTCCCCCTCCGCTGTGCAGGACAAGAGGATTTTATCCATCGATTAAAAATAAAAGAGTTATTAGTGTTTACTAATGTTTGAGATTCTCTCTCCTGAAGGCCACGCCCCTTCCGGAGGTACTATAAAACCCGGAAGTGTTGAGTGCCTCAGTCAGTCTCTGCAAGATGGGGGAGCGAGAGGGTCACGTCTCTCAGTATGAGCTGTGAATAACACTGAACACATGTCTGTGAGTGTGGATTAACTGACCTTGAGTGCCCTTAATGTGGTTTGAAAATGAAAATGTGGTTGGTTTGAAATAAAGCACAGCAAATGGTTGGTGGTGGTTGGTTTGAAATAAAGCATAGCAAATGGTTGGTGGTGGTTGGTTTGAAATAAAGCACGGCAAATGGTTGGTGGTGGTTGGTTTGAAATAAAGCACGGCAAATGCTTGGTGGTAGTTGGTTTGAAATAAAGCACAGCAAATGGTTGGTGGTGGTTGGTTTGAAATGGCAAATGATTAAAAGTCTAAACTTGACAACTTCCTGTTTGCACTGTATATTGATTTTAGATAAAACGCTACCACTTACGGCTGTGATTTTTGGCCATCTTACTCAGTCCCCCTCTGCTCATCAGGTGCAGGGGATTCTTCCCATCAATGAAAAATAAAAGTGTTTATTAGTGTTTAAAAAATGTTGAGAATCTCTCTCCTGTCAATCACGCCATGAAGGCCACGCCCCTTCCAGTGGGGGGAGGGAGGGATTATAAAACCTGGAAGTGTGGGTGTGGCTCAGTCTCTGCAAGATGGGGGAGGGAGAGGTCACGACTGTCTGAGCTGTGAATCAACTGAACACTGAATGTCTACTGAACTGAGTGTGGTGTTTATGTGGTGTTTTGTGTGGTTTTATGGTGGTTTCACCCTGCGTGAAATGGTATGAAACTGCATTTGAATGTGGTGGCCTTGCATCCTGCATGAAATGGTATGAAACTGCATTTGAATTTGGTGGCATTGCACCCTGCATGAAATGGTATGAAACTGCATTTGAAGTTGATGGCCTTGCACCCTGCTTGAAATGGTATGAAACTGCACTTGAATTTGGTGGTCTTGCACATTGCTTAAAGTGGTATGAAACTGTACTTGAATTTGGTGGCCTTGCACCCTGCTTGAAATGGCATGAAACTGCACTTAAATTTGGTGGACTTGCAACCTGCTTGAAGGGGTAGGAAACTGCACCTGAATTTGATGGCCTTGCACCCTGCATGAAGTGGTATGAAACTGCACTTGAATTTGGTGGCCTTGCGCCCTGCTTGAATTGGTAGGAAACTGCATTTGAATTTGGTGGCCTTGCACTCTGCTTGAAATGAAATTTCAAGGAATAGCCGTGAGTCAACTGCCAGCCCACCAGCTGTGAGTGAGCTGCTAGCACATCAGGCTTGAGTGACTGAGCTGCCACCCCAAGAATCCATTTGGCCCACAATGTCCATGCTAGCCCTCTGGAAACCAGTCCCTTCAGCCCACAAAATCCATACTAGCGCTCCAGAAAGCCCCCCCCCCCACTGGCCACCATTATTTGAATTGGTGGAGAGGTGGAATATTGCGTTGGGGGACCAGCCCTCCCGTGTGAACATGGGACCCAATGGGTCCCACTTAGCCTAGTAATACACTAAATGTGGACTCACGAACGTCTTATATAATTGTAACATAACCTCCCAACTTCTTTACTCAATACTCTGACTGATAAAGGTCTCAACCAGAAACGTCACATATCCCCATGTTCTCCAGAGATGCTGTCTGATCTGCTGAGTTACTCCAGCAATTTGCGTCCCTTACTGTATTAATCAGCAGCTGCAGTTGGTTGTTTCGATTGCTTATACAACGATAATATCTTATCAAGATATAGCGGACAATCAGCAATAAGAAGACCAACCCCCCCCCCACCGAGAGTACATAAGGATCATAAATAGCAAGAGAATAACTGAGGAAAGAACAGGACTTATGAAGGACCACAAAAAAATATTCAGAAATCGGAGGTACAAAGGGACTTGGGAGTAATGGTGCAGGATTCCCAAAAAGTTAATTTGCAAGTTGAATCGGTAGTAAGGAAGGCAAACGCAATATTAGCATTTATTTTGAGAGGACTAGAATCCAAAAACAGGGATGTAATGCTAAGGCTCTATAAGGTGCTGGTCAGACTGCATTTGGAGTATTGGGAGCAATTTTGGGCCCCTAATTGGAGAGGATCCAGAGGCGGTTTATGAGAATGATCCAGGAATGAGTGGGTTAACAACTGAAACTTAGCGACTATTGAAAGGCCTGGATAGAGTGGACGTAGAAGGATGTTCCCACTAGTGGTAGAGTCCAGGACCAGAGGTTAGCTTCAGGATTAAAGAATTTTCTTTTCGGAAGGAGATGGGGAGGAATTTCTTTAGTCAGAGGGTGGTAAATTTGTGGAATTCTTTGCCACAGAAGGCAGAGATAGATAAGATTCTTGATTAGTACAGGTGTCATGGATTATGGGGAGAAGGCAGGGGAATGGAGTTAAGAGAGAAAGATAGATCAGCCAAGTTTGAAAGGTGGAGTTGTCTTCATGGGCCGAATCGCCTAATTCTGCTCCAATCCCTTATGAATTTATGAACCTATGAATGCATGGAAGCAGTGGATGCAGGCAAGATTCATAATGTATACTTTGCAGCTGTCTTCACAAAAGAGGGGGATGATGTTGATGTTTTGTTAAAGAGAAGTGTGAAGTATTCGATGGGATAAACACAGTAAGAGACAATGTTTTTAGGGATTTGGCATTTTGAAAATGGACAAATCACTAGGCTTGGATTAAATGCATCCCATGCTGTTAAAAAAACCAAAGGAGGAAATGACAGAAGGTCTAACTACCATTTTGTATTTCTCCCTTATTGCAGAAATGGATGGCTCCAGATAATTGGGAGCTCACATTGTGGTAGCGTGTTTAAAAAAGGAGGAAATATAAGATAAGTAATTACAAGTCATTTAATTTCATATTGTTAGTGAACAGGTTATTGGATTTAATTCTCTGAGGTAATTTAAGGCAATTTAGTAACTGTCAAAAGAGATTTATTTGGTAACATCATGTCTGACTAATTGAGCCTTCTGAGGTGATAACAAAGAGGGCTGATGAGACAGTGGGTTTGATATAATCTATATGAATTTCAGCAAGACCCAGATCTTTCAAAAAAAATGCCAGGCAGGTCAAAAAAGTAAAATCTAATTGTATTCATGGGATAAAAGCAAATTCTATTCCTAACTGCTCCATTAGCAAAGTCTAATGGATGATGGTGTTTTTATGAAGGCCACTTCCTGTGGATTTTCACTGGGGTTAATATTCGGTCCCCTGTTCTTTGGCTTGTTTATCAATGATTTCGATCAATATGTACGAAACATAATAAAGAGGTTTTCAGATGACGGAATGTCGAGCTGTGTGGTTGACAGGAGCCAGAAAAGCTTTAGACTTTAGCTTTAGTTAGTTGGACAGAAAAATGTGAAGAAGTATAAGTTCTCATGCTTGTTGACAAGGCAAGGAAATAAATAAGAAATTTGAGGACTGGCAGATGAGAAAGTAGAAGAACCAAAGTGTGTATTTTTGCAATTCATTAAGAATGGAAGGACATGTTGGTAGAGTGGTCAAAAGGTGAAAGGAATAACTTATTGCAGAGATGGTTACAATATGAGTACACCTTACAGTGTTGGTCACGTTACAAGAAAGATGCATTTAGCGGAAGGAGTGTGCAGAGTAGATTGGATAGGCTGGGGTTGTTTTCTTTGGAAGAGAGGAGAATGTGAAGACTTAAATGAGGTGTATACATTTTTGATGGGCTTAAATAGAGGAGGTATCTCTTAGCAGTGGCGTAAAAAGCCCAGTGGCATAGATTTAGCCAGTAGAATGATTACTGGGATGATGAGTGTAATGCACTTCTGCTGGTTGTTACATAGTGGGGAATAAAGTGCATTTCACTACCTGAAGTGGTAAAGGCCTTGTCAAATTTAATAAATACTTGGATGTGGAAATACTTGACTGCAGAACCAGTGCTGTGGACCTGGGTGTTAGAAGGTGCGATAACCCAGCTAAGCTTTTCAGATTTGCGCAGCTGTGATGGGCTCAATGGCTTCATTCTGTAATAAATGATCTGATCCAGTAGTTCTAAACGTTGTAACTGTATTAAATCAAATTTGTACCCATTGTGTTTGCCCATTGATAAATGCTTTTGCAGCAAGTCTGTCTTATGGACTGAATGACAGACCCACTGTACCCCACAGTGAACTGAGAGATTGGGACAAGAGGAACAGGGGGTTTTTGAGGATGTTATCTCAATGTTAGGTTAACGTTAAAGGCACCTACCGTTATGGTGACAAAAACCCATCTTTTTTCCCATGGACCTCACTTGGCTTGATTGCTCTTCTGCCTCTCATGCATCCAATGGCCCATTACCCTAAACCTTTTAACTCACCAGTTAATTTTCCTGGGAATATTCTTTCCTGGCCGTCTTTCCATCCTAGATATTAAAGTCTAGACAATCTGCTGGCAGATCAGGTTGTCTATTTTTTTGCAGAATAAATTGCACAGCTTGCTAATGCTTCCAACCAATGCTTTTAAAACTTTCAAGATCAGTTAAGAGGCATATATATAGTGCAATTTTAACAGGCACAAACATGTTATCCCTCAACTGGCCAACTCACCATTACCCTCCACCAAGAGATTGACCAGAGAGAGAGATGTCTTCCTTTGCACTTCCAAATCACTGGACTGTAACAAATTATGATATGGCTCCAGGTATTCTTCAGGCAACTCACTCTTCACTGGTAAAAAATAATTGATAAAAATTAGTTGTATAGCTACATACATAGAAAATAAGTGTAGGAGTAGGCCATTCAGTCCTTCGAGCCAGTACCGCCATTCAATGTGATCATGGCTGATCATCCACAATCAGTAACCCGTTCCTGCCTTCTCCCCGTATCCCTTGATTCCGCTAGCCCTAAGAGCTCTACCTAACTATCTTTTGAATGCATCCAGTGAATCGGCCTCCATTGCCTTCTGAGGCAGAGAATTCTACAAATTCACAACTCCCTGGGTGAAAAAGTTTTTCTTCATCTTAGTTCTAAATGGCCTACCCTTATTCTTAAACTGTGGCCCCTGGTTCTTGGCTTCCCCAAAATCGGGAACCTGTTTCCTGCCGCTAGTATGTCCAATCCGTTAATAATTTTATATGTTTCTATGAGATGCCCTCTCATCCTTCTAAATTCCAGTGAATACAAGCCCATTTTTTCCATTCTTTCATCATATGACAGTCTACCATCCAGGGAATTAACCTCAATAGCAAGAATATTCTTCCTCAAATTAGGAGACCAAAACTGCACCCAATACTCCAGGTGTGGTCTCACCAGGGCCCTGTACAACTGCCTATTTGCTCCTATACTCAACTCGTCTATGAAGGCCAAGGTTAGCTTCCTTCACTGCCTGCTGTACCTGTTTGTTTACTTTCAGTGACTGATGTACTAGGACACCAGGTCTCATTGAATTTCCCTTTTTCCTAACCTGACACCATTCAGATAATAATCTGCCTTCCTGTTCTTGCCTCCAAAGTGGATAACCTCACATTTATTCACATTAAACTGCATCTGCCACGCATCTGCCCACTCGCCCAACCTGTCCAAGTCACTCTGCATCCTCATAGCATCCTCTTCACAGCACATTGCCACCACTTTGGTCAATCTGCAAATTTGATAAAAATGTTACTTTTCATTCCTTCATCTAATGTATATAGTAAATAGCTGTGGTCCCAGCACCGAGCCTTGCGGCACCCCACTAGTCACTGCCTGCCTTTCGGAAAGGGACCCGTTAATCCCTTTTCTTTGTTTCCTGTCTGTCAACCAATTTTCTATCCATGTCAATACTCTACTCCCAATACCATGTGCTCTAATTTTGCCCACTAATCTCCTGTGTGGGACCTTATCTGACACCATTCAGATAATAATCTGCCTTCTTGTTCTTGACAACAAGGTGGATAACCTCATATTTATCCACATTATACTGCATCTGCCAAGCACCTGCCCACCGATCTTATTACTGCTATCCAAATGTGCCACTATTACATCTTTAATAATTGACTCCAGCATCTTCCCCACCACTGATGTCAGGCTAACTGGTGTATAATTCCCTGCTTTCTCTCTCCCTCCTTTCTTAAAAAATGGGATAACATTAGCTACCCTTCAATCCACAGGAACTGATCCCGTATCTATAGAACATTGGAATATGATCACCAATGCGTCAACAATTTCTAGAGCCACCTCCTTGTGTACCCTGGGATGCAGATCATCAGGCCCTGGGGATTTATCAGCCTTCAGTCCCATCAGTCTATGCAACATCATTTCCTGACTAATGTGAATTTCCTTCAGGTTCCGTCACCCTTGATCCTCTGTCCCCTAGTACATCTGGGAGATTGTTTGTGTCTTCCTTCGTGAAGACAGAACCAAAGTACCTGTTCAACTCGTCTGCCATTTCTTTGTTCCCCATAATAAATTCACCTGTTTCTGTCTTCAAGGGACCTACATTTATCTTAACTTATCTTTTCCCCTTCACATACCTAAAGAAGCTTTTACTATCCTCCTTTATATTCTTGATTAGCTTATCTTCGTACTTCATCTTTTCTCCCCGTATTGCCTTTTTAGTTACCTTCAGTTCTTAAAAGTTTTCCCAATCCTCTGGCTTCCCGCACATCTTTGCTATGTTATATGTCTTCTCTTTTAGTTTTATACTATTCTTGACTTCCCTTGTCAGCCACGGTTGCCTCTTACTCTTAGAATCTTTCCTCCCCTTTGGGATGAAATGATTATGCATCTTCTGGATTATTCCCAGAAATTCCTGCCATTGCTGTTCCACCATCATCCCTGCAAGAGTCCCTTTCCAGTCAACTTTGGCCAGCTCCTCCCTCATGCCTCCATAGTCCCCTTTGTTCAACTGCAGTACTAAAGGGCCTGTCCCACTGTCCTAATTTGCGAGTTTAGAAGAGTTTGCGTTCGACTCAAACTCGCAGCATGGTGGACACATGGTCCTAGGAGGTCACTGTAACTCTCCTTCATGCTCAAGGGAAGTTCCCGCATACTCGCGGCCTCAGTTTGGTCGAGGAAAATTTTTCAGCATGCTGATAAATTTTCCACAAGTAAAACTTGTTCGGCATGTTTCTTTTGAATTCGTAGTGCAGTGGTAGTGGGGTCACTATGTAGTTATAGACAGTCGAGGTAGCCGTAGGCAATCTCCTTTGCTGACCGGGCATTTAAATTGGCTCATAGGAGTTTTCAGAACCAAGGAAAACCGACCGGTAATGTTAAATGCCCGCTAAACATTATTAAAAGTTGTCTGGCTTCTTAAAAGTGTCTCCACTCCTTCTCCCCACATTCTCCCCCCCTTTGCCCCCATTCCCCCCCCCCCCCTCCCCCCACTTTCTAAAGGACTTACCGTACACTGTGCCAGCCGTCTTTTACCTTCCTGTTCATAGCGGGTGTGAATTTCAGACAGCGCTCCCCCGCTTTCCCTGGCCCCCGCCTTTGCGATGTATTTGGGTGTGTGTGCTGACGGTCGATCCAGCTCGAGGTTTTTCAAGCGAGTGTCCTCGAGCTTGAAGGTCGAAGACAATTGCTGAAAAGTCACGTTAGTGGGACAGGCCCTTGACACTTCTGATTTTAACTTCTCCCTCTCCAATTGCAGATTAAAACATCATATTATGGTCACTATCTCCTAATGGTTCCTTTACCTTGAGTTCCCTTATCAAATCTGGTTCATTACACAACGCTAAATCCAGAATTGCCCTCTCCCTGGTAGGCTCCAGTACAAGCTGCTCCAAGAATCCATCTCATAGGCACTCTACAAACTCCCTTTCTTGTGGTCCAGTGCCAACCTGATTTTCCCAGTCTACCTGCATGTTAAAATCTCCCATAACCACTGTAGCATTACCTTTATTACATGCTAATTTTAACTCCTAATGCAACTTGCACCCTATCTGCAGGCTACTGTTTGGGGGCCTGTAGATAACTCCCATTAGGGTCTTTTTGCACTTACAATTTCTCAGTTCTATCCACAATGAATGCACAATGTGCAGATACACATGTGTAGATACACATGCACAAAATCTGGACAACTGCGATTTTATTTTGTCCATTCTTTGACTCGAATGCCCCGGATATTCTGAAATTCCTCTGGAGGATCATGAGGGTTGCGTGGGAAAAGCAAGTTATCCCCAAAGCCTGGCGAAGAGTGCTGATCCCAAAAGAAAAAAAGCTGTTCACCATCGAACAGTTTCGGCAAATAAACCTTCTTAACATAGAAGGCAAGATCTTTTTCAGTGTGGTGGCGAAAAGACTTACAAAGTATCTGATTGATATGTCAATCCAAAAGGCTGGCATAGCAGGCTTCTTGAACATACCAGCGTCATATGGCAACAAATCCAGACTGCTAAGAAAGAATGAAAGAATCTGCATGTCTTGTTCCTCGACCTGGCCAACGCCTATGGATCAGTTCCTCATTCGCTACTGTGGACTGCTTTTGAATTATTTCAGGTGCCTGCAATAATAACAAATCTGGTAAAAATCTACTTCCAGGATCTTCAATCTTGTCTCACAACATAAGACAGCGTGGCAACAACTGGAAGTAGGCATCATGGCAGGGTGCACCATCTCCCCATTGGCCTTCACTATGGCAATGGAGCTCAATATCAGAGCATCAAAATGGGTTGCAGGAGGAAAACGGCCACAGTGTGGTCAGCGATTGCCACAGATACGAGCCTATATGGACAATATAACAACACTAACAACAACTATTCCCTGCACCAAGAGACTTTTGGGAAAACTTCATCAAAACATCACATGGGCAAGGATGAAGATTAAACCCAGCAAGTGCAGAAGCATCTCCATTGTCAAAGGTCAAGTCAAGGATCAAAGATTTCATATTGACGGAATACCTGTTCCAACTGTTTCAGAAATGCCAGTGAAGTGTTTGGGCCGATTGTATGATGCGAAGCTGAAGGACACTGACCAGTTTGAACAACTCAAAAAGGATATCATCACGCACATAGCTCGCATCAACAAGACCTTGCTACCAGGAAAACTCAAGCGGTGGTGCTTCCAATTTAGCATACTACCAAAATCATGTGGCCTTTAACTATGTATGAAATCCCCATCAACAAAGTGAAAAAGCTGGAAAGAATGATCAGCACACATGTGAAACAGTGGCTTGGACTTCCACGATGCTTTAGTGCTGTCTGACTGTATGGGAGTGGCAAATTGGAATTACCCATTGCAGGACTTGTGGAAGAGTTCAAATGCACTAAAGCAAGGTTGGTCATGACCCTCAGTGAATCTGAAGATACTGTTATTCGAGCAGCTGTCCCCAGTGTGGCAACGGGGAGGAAGTGGACCCCATCTGAAGCCGTTCAGAGCGCTGTCTGCTCTTCATTTCCGGGATGTGGTTGGCCAAGTCCAACACGGGAGAGCCGGGCTCGGGCTCGTCCCAAAAGCTCCTCAATAGCACAAGGCAACATCAGTGCAGAAGAGACGGCTCATGGTAGAGGAGGTGCGAAGACGGGAGGAGGCAGAACAACACGCTAAGGCCATCTCAATGGCCAAGCAGGGCCAATGGACTAACAGGGAGAGCCTGGAAAAGAGGAAACTCAGCTGGCGTGACATCTGGCAAATGGAGGGATCTCGGCTAATTTTGTCATCTTATGACGTTCTACCATCACCCCAGAACCTGAAGCAGTGGTTCGGAGAAGACCCCGATTTGCTCCCTTTGCCAAGCACCCACATCACTAAGGCACATTTTAACAGTATGCACTACGAGCCTCGCCCAAGGGTGTTACACTTGGCGACATAACCAAGTTCTCAGACAGCTGGCATCAATCCTGGAACAGAGGCGAACGATCACAAATCCTTTCACACAAACATCGGCAGGATATGTCCACTTCGCAACATTTGTACCAGCAGGCCAACCTCCAGAGCACCAGATAACATCAATGGATGCAAGCATTCTGCAGCCTGCTCGGCATTGGAAAATGGGCGTGGACTTGGAAAAAAAGCTTTGTTTCCCCCAGAGATTGTGGCTACAACACTCCGGCCAGACATGGTCCTGTGGTCCACAACAGCCAAGTTGGCATACATTGTGGAATTGACAGTTCCATTGGAAGATGGTGTTGAAGAAGCTTATGAGAGGAAAAAGACCAAGTACTCTGAACTGGCGACTGAAACTGCCCAGATTGGCTGGAAGACCAAGATGTTCCCTGTAGAAGTGGGATGCAGGGGATTTGTTTCTACATCTACGACCAGGTTATTAAAGAAAATGGGGGTGAGAGGTCGCTCCCTCCAACGAGCAATCAAGTCATTATCAAAAAGCAGCAATTGGCTTTGGATCAAAAGGAAAGATAACAATTGGCTGCAAGATGAGGACAGGAGGGTATGGAACGGAGGGGGATGTACCTGGGACGCCAGGTATCACCGTTGAGCCATCTGGAGACGTTGTGGGCTTATCAATGAAACGTCAAAGAAGGAGGGTGCCCACCTGATGACCCCGATGACGTACCTACCCTACCTTTCACCACTCCAATCCCACTGCAAATATCAAGAGTGCCGACTTAATACAAGGATTGAAACATCAAGTCCTATTAGCTCTACTGCTGGGGGTATATGGTACTGCTTGTGAGATTGCAAGAGCAGATTAAAAATGTTCTGCCAAGTACTGGGTTGCGCATTAGAGGCATATTTTTCTTGGAGCTTTATAGCTCCTGAAACATCTCCCACATTAATAGCACCGGGAAAGATGTAAATTGACATAAACAAGTTTTCTCAACCCGAAAATGTCACCCATTCCTTCCCTCCAGAGATGCTGCCTGTCCAGCTGAGTTACTCTAGCTTTTTCTGTCTGTCTTTGTTTTTAGCATTGGATACTGTTTCTACGTGATTTCCATTGGCCTCATACCAGATTGCAGATTGTCTGCTTATATATTAACTTACACAAGTTTACAGCACATTTGGACTACTTACCTGAAGGTGTGAAAGCAGCACAGGAATTGTCAATGGAAAATATGCTTTGAGTAGCCATCTTGCAAGAGGCCCCTCAGATGCCAAGCAGGAACATTGTTTTTTAAAATATGTGACCTACAATGCCTTCTGCATGTTAGAATCACAAATCGCTGGTTTTGTTCATGTGACCAGACAAAACGCATAGTAGGAACAGAAACAATCATCATGGTGGGTCTCTTAAACTAGTAATTCCCGAAAACAACCGTTCTTTGAGCCATTGGATCCATTTTGGTGCAAATCTCAGCTGGGAGTTATGGGCATAAACTTCTTGTGCCTTCTGCAGCCCATGGGATGTTAAACTTTAGTTGAGATACAGGGCAGAAACAGGTCCTTCGGTCCACTAAGTCCTCGCCGACCAGCAATCACTAGCACTATCCTGCACACTAAGGACAATTTAAAATTTTACTGAAGCCAATTAAGCAACAAACCTGTATGTCTTTGGAGTGTGGGAGGAAACCGGAGATCCCGAAGAAAACCCATGCGGTCACAGGGAGACGGTACAAACTCTGTACAGACAGCAGCTGGTGTCAGGATCGAACCTGGGTCTCTGGCGCTGTAAAGCATGAACTCTACCGCTGCGCCACTGTGCCGCCCCTAGTAATCAAAGGTGGGAAATCCCAGGCAGGGATTTTGCTGATCGGTGGCCCAAGGCAAATAGAAGCAAAAACAAAGTGGAACTTACTGTCATGAAAGACTAACTTGGAACAAAAAAAGATGTGTAAATCAGCATCTGCGGTTCCTTGTTTCTGCTCTCTGATCGTTACTGCCCCTCTGCTTAGAGGTAACAGGCCTCCTCCTTCTGGATGTTCACATCAATTAAATTGCAAAAATAACTTCAAATTTGCCTTACAACTTAACTGCATAAATGAACTTCTAAGTTCTATGAACTTCTAACTCTATGATCTGCAGAACATATACGGGCCATCAAAAGTCACCCAAGGGCAATGGTGTTTAGCCTTACCGAAATCAAATAGTTTTACAAGATGTGATCTGTGTTAAAACATAAATCAGTACAGCACAGGAACAGGCCCTTCGGCCCACAATGTCAATGTCATACATGATGCCAAGATAAATTAATCTCATTTGTTTTCATAAGATCCATATCCCTCCATCCCCTGCATATCCATGAGTTTCACTGCACCTTAATAGGTACATGACAATAAACTGACCTTGAAACCTTGCCCCATCTAAAAGCTTCTTAAACACCTCTACTATCACATCTGGCAGCATGTTCCAGATATCCACCAACCCTTGTGTAAAAACTCTTGCCCCACACATCTCCTTCAAACATTGCCCCTCTTACCTCAAAGGTATGCCCTCTAGTCTTTGACATTTCCACCCTGGAAAAAAAAAGTTTTGACTGTCTACCCTAACTATGCCTCTCATAATGTTATATACTTCTATCAGATTTCCCCTCAGCCGCAGATGCTCGAGAGAAAATAATCTAAGTCTATCCTTGTCGCCAATATCTCCAAATCCAGGCACCATTCTGGTAAATCTTTTCAGCACCTATCCAAAAGCTCCACACCCTTCCTGTAATGGGGCGACCAGAACTGGTAATATATCTTTCTCCTTGTGTTCTCTAATGAGACTGCAATTAATTTTGTTATTTTTTATCACAAAACCAGTTCTGATCTCAATCCCATGAATCCTGTTTTTACTAGTGCTGTGTCTTCCTCTTCATAACATCCATAGTCAGATCATAGCCCAGAAAATTGGATGCAAATATGACACTTTGTTTTGTGTTTCATGAGACTATTGCTAACTATCTGGGCCTAAAATGCAATGACTGGTACATTTAAGGTATCTGCAGGTTATCGCTATTTCTTTTACCTAAATAACATACTCACATTCCTCACTGATGTGTAAATAGTAGAGAGCAGCTGATTGTTGTAGACTTGGATTTTCAGAAGCAGCTAGTGTTTGCAAAACCTTCAAGCTTTCCATATCAATCACATTATTTTCTGAGGCTGCAGAAACAAACATAAACAAGCCGATTATTTTAATGAATTGGTGCCTTGAGTTATGTGTATCCAATTGATTCTTGTTTATGTGAAAACCTCATGATTGCTGTTTAATAAAAGTATTATTCTGCTTTCTGAGCATGAATATTTTACCAAATACCGTTTTCTCGAAGGAAACATTCCCCAATTTCTAAACATGTTCAGAGCAACATGAAATTCAAGGAGCATGACTCAATTTGTGCAAAATAAATGTGATAAAACAGGAAATTCATTTTCTTAATTAGCTGCAAAAACAGTTTCGCAGATCCACCAAATGCTGTACGCAGCCACCAGTGACTTTTCACCTTCGAAGAGATTTCATGATTTAATATCGACCCTTTCAGCAACAGGTCAGCACAGATTTGCTGCATTTTCCCACAATATTTACCAGTGATTCTAACACACGAATAAATGAACTTTGTAATTTTTAAACTGGGGCTAAATAAATGTCTTCTCATTTTATCTTAATAAATCGCATATTATGCGATGGGATCCAGCTTCAAGAGTTATTGAGCATCTTCAAGTTCTGGTGATGTTTTGACATTGATCAAGCTAGATTCACAATGTTACATAAGCAGTCATTATGTTACGCAATTCAGAATGGATCAACGATCCAGAAATTTGAGGGGGAATGTTGATGCTGCTATTGAGTAAAAAAAATCTGATTAATAGAATGAACCAAAAAAACCACTGTTGCTGGCCAAATGTGGTAAAGGAACAAGAAATTCAATCTAGTTTAGTTTAGTTTCGAGATCCAGACACGAGTTACAAGAAACAGGCTCTTCAGCCTACTGAGTCCGTGCTGACAAGCAATCACCCCAAACGCTAGCTTAATCCTACAGCATATGGACAATTTACAGAAGCCAATTAATCAATAACCCTGTACGTCTTTGGAGTGTAGGAGGGCACCGGAGCACCCGGAGAAAACACACGCGGTCGCAGGGAGAACGTTAAAACTCCATACAGACAGCACCCCGTAGTCAGGATCGAACCCGGGTCTCTGGCGCTAAAAGGCAGCATTTCTACCACTGCGCCATTGATTCATGATCTCATCTCTATAACTTTAAAACTCTCATCTTGTATGTGTGCGTGTGTATATGTGTGTCTTTATATTTTCGTCAAAATGATACGCGGTAACAATAACATTTTTACATATTCTGACTCACATTTTTCCCCTCTAAGCAGTGATCAGCTTCACTTAAGATTTGATGATATATTTCACAACTTATTGGTGAGTAAAGTTAAAAAAAAAGACAAAACTGCCTTTTAAGCTTTGACTGATGATGTCACAATGACGTGGGCGTTTCACACACAGAATATTCCATGAGCTTCGAATGATGTGAGGGGTAGGGTCGCATTAAATTAACTTTCCACGTTTTCCGATCTGGGCTTCTACCTGCGACGCCCCGGCTGTGGTTTTACGCGGCCATCAAGGAGGCATCGAGACCGCGGCAGTGAAGGAGACATCGAGTCCGTGGTGGTGAGGCATCGCGATGGTGGGGCCTCGGGGCGACGGTGGGGACCGGGCCTGTCGGTTGGCCCAGCGGGAGTTGAGCTGGGGTTGCCGCTTCTTCTCCGCGCTAGCTGTGAGCTTGGGGCCGCTGGTGTCGTCGGTCCGGGGCTGTCGGTTGGCCCGGCGGGAGTTGAGCTGGGGTTGCCAACATCATCAAAGACCCACACCTTTGAGCAGCCATCAACTCCCCCCCCCCCCCTCGCCCCCCCCGCTGCCTCAAAAAGGCAGCCAACATCATCAAAGACCCACACCATCCTGGCCACACGCTCATTTCACCATTGCCACTGGGAAGACGGTACAGGAGCCTGAAAACTGTAACATCCAGGTTCAGGAACAGCTTCTTCCCTACAGCCAAGCAAGCAAGAATTTCATTGTCCTATCAGGGACATATGACAATAAAACACTCTTGACCCCTGCCCCCTCCCCATACCCCCCTCCCATCCCCCCTTGGCACCCCCCACAGCCCTGCGCTCATCACACCCCCTATCCCCCCCATCCCTCCCCCGCCCCTGCCCTCCCAAAGTGGGAACGATTGATTACCTCCATAAATTCCATAATTATCCTTGTGGGGGATGATAGGGGTGATTGATTCCGGGGGGCGCCTGTCTCCGGGGTGAGCGCGAATGCCGCGCCCCCCCCTCCCCCGCGCACATGGGGGCAGGCACCCAACTGGTCCCAGTTGGTCTAGTAACTCATAAAAATACATGCATCCTAGTTGAATAACCTAACTCTGGCCAAAGACAGCCAGTGTATGATAAAGTTAATAAATGTAGTCTTAGAAATTATTTATGTCTGAAGCCATATTAAAAGGCAGTTTTTCACAAATCTACGTCAATACTTCATTTAAAAAAAATTCAACATAATAATTTCTTGTACAACCGTGACATGAAAGCACATCACATAGAAGCTACATTGATGGCAAAATGTTCTAAATCTAGCAAATTAAATGGTTAAAATCTCCTCCAATTATGCACAGTAATTACACTGGAAAACAAAGAGTGGAAATAATAAAAAATATCTGTAAAATTCTACAGTGCAAAAACTTTTTTTTAAAACAATTCCTGTTGGGAATTAGGCCAAAAGATCCTAATAAATCCAAACAAGGTAGAAAATCAAGCCTATTATAATGTAATTAATCTCGAAGTTTACCTTCCTCAATGTGTTGTAAAAACTCCTGAGCAGCCTCTTTTTCATGTTGTTGCAGAACGGGCATGTTACGATGGCCTGACTTTGTTCTTTTCGGCTTCAGGCAGGAACAACACTGTATATTCTTGAAGAACTCTTTTATTCTCTCCAGGAGATCTTCGGAAGCCCTCTCTATCCACTCCATAAAATTCTTCAGGTGCTGCCTACACGAGTCACAAATCGTTGCCATGTCTTGACTCTAACGTCGTCCGCTCACCTGTGACTTCAGTTTTCAAATAGCATACAAAGCAAACCCGCAGGCAGACATTTCTAATTGCTTACCCGAGCGAGTGTGAAAAGAGTTTTCAAACTAATAACATTCATATAAACATCACTGAAGGTAGAGAATCACAAAGTTCCCAATGCACACAGCTTCTAATGGTTTGACTTCAGCTTGCTTCCTGTGTTTCACAGTCACACACTCACCCTGCTCCCGTTTATAGAGAGTACATTTGTAGTGCAAACATAACAAAGGCCAAATGGAGCTCTTCTGTTAATAACGTGGGTGTGGTCTGAACTGGGCTCATGTCACAGGGAGGTACAAACTTTCCTGAAAATCCAGCTCACACATAAGAAGTAAAAATGTGTTGACATTCAGTTGAGAACCTGACAATCTGCAATTGCTTTCAGAATAAATCTGGCTTGAATAAATCTTGGTCCTCTTTTTAACCCCTTTTAGAATTCTGAACAAAAATTAAAAAGGAGTGTAATATAGAATCATGTGCTCGAGTGCGAGAAGGGTATCTCTGGAGAACATGGATAAGTGACGTTCTGAAGAAGGGTCCCGGCCTGGAAATATCACCGATCCATGTTCTCCGGAGATGCTGCCTAACCCGTTGATTTAATCCAGCACTCTTTGTCCTTTTTTGTAAACAGCATCTGCTGTTCCTTGTTTCTCGCTCTATTGATATGTTTTTTCCAAATGTTTTTGTGTAGGATGCTGGTTCAAATCGAAGGTAGACAAAAAAATGCTGGAGTGACTCAGCAGGACAGGCAGCATCTCTGGAGAGAAGGAATGAGCGACGCTGCCTGTCTCGCTGAGTTACTCCAGCATTTTGTGTCTCCCCTATCTTTTATGTAGGTTATTATCCGATCAACAATAGGATGAAAGTTGTTTTATGGGAAAGGAGCCGTGTCTGGATAACATCTCAGTCCCAGAGTCTACAAGGGGAAGCCACCGAGCCAGGCTCTGCTCAGTGAACCTGGGGGACCATGGCCTAGAAGGGGGGAGCTCGCTGAACTGACCCCTGCTCGTTCCTCGAAGACCAGAGACCACAAAGATGGAGCCGGCAACGATGACGGATGTGACTGGTGAGGAGCTTTGCCGGTAGGAGGAGAGGTAACTTGGGTCTGCCCTATCATGCCCTCAAGATTGGCTGCAAGAAACAAAGATGGATGGACGAGGTGAGGACGTTAATTTGCAGGACTACCCGCACGTCCAGGGGAAGGCGATGGCTGGATCCTCGCAGAAGCCTAGACCTTGCCTGGGACGAGCACTGCTCATAATACCTAGAGCGTGGACTGGGCTTTGTATTTCTGCGCAATTTGCTAATCGGGGTTGTGTTTAGGTATGGCCATACTCTACTAGACCATTTGTAAGAATACAATTTCACTGTGTATTTGCACTTCGCACATGTGACAGTAAAAGCACATGTAGGAAGGAACTGCAGATGTTGGTTTAAACTGGCAGGTTTAATGCTGGTTTAGACCTAATTAAAGTCTGAAGAAAGGTCTCGACCCGAGACATCACCCATTCCTTCTCTCCAGAGATGATGCCTGTCCCACTGAGTTACTTCAGCATTTTGTGTCTACCTTTCAGATTAAAAGCACCATTGAACCATTGACTTTTTTTTCAAAAACATTCCACCAACAATAGTTTAATGTTTGTCAGGTATGAGTAAACCATTTGCTCTGTCACCTTTCTAAAGTGCTTCATTTCAGGAATATTTAAAAATATTTCTGCGATTTCAATGCTGCAGCAAGGGACTTTTGGACTGATGGTTATACCAATTTAGGGATGGCTTCCAACATAGTTATATTTAAAATCATGGGACAAATTCCACGAGTTGGATTTTTATACCCAGTGTTTTGACCAATAATTATCACTCAACCAATATTACTAAATACATTTACCTAACATTAATTATCACATGAGGCGCGACGGTCCCACGACAGTCCCGCGAAGGTCGCGCGCGACTTCATGCGTCTGCACAGCCGTCTGGAGCACGTGACGTCATTTGAAGATGGACACAAAATGCAGGAGTAACTCACGGGACCGGCAGCATCTCTGGAGAGAAGCAATGGGTGATGTTTCGGGTCGATACCCTTCCTCAGACTGAAAGAAGGGTCTTGACCCGAAACGTCATCCATTCCCTCTCTCCAGAGATGCTGCCGGTCCCGCTGAGTTACTCCTGTATTTTGTGTCCAATTTCAATTTTCTTGCCCCCGCTCTGGGAGTAGAAGTGGGGGCGGATCCGGATCCGCAACGGCCGTGAGCCCCAGGCTGAGTTCGACGATCGTTTGCCTGTTTCTGCTGCTGTTGGAGGTGAGATGTTGCGTCACGCCAGGGTCTTGGGCCTGTCCCACTTTGGCCATCAGTTACGTGACAGGCCGGTGGCGCACAAAGATTTTGTTCGCTACAAAATTTCGGAGCACCGTGCGATATCGCGCACAACTCCATACTCCTCCTCGCTTCTCAGTGGGACCGGCCCCGCGCGGCCACACGATGCCCGTGCGCCTCAAAGCGACGACGAGGTCGCGTAATTTGCGTGCCTAGGACACGTAAGTGGGACAGGGCCTTTAGGATAGTCAGGTGTTAGGAAAGGTGCTAAATACCTGAAAGGCTTTTTTGTTAAACTTGGAGCCAAAAATGTTTTTGGAGATAATAAGCTCACGATGGGAGGCTGGTTTTAAAGAACCTGCGTTGCAACACTTCCTGAATTGTTGCTGCTGAACCTGCAAATGCCCTGAGGTAATTTTCTCACTTCTGTCTGACTGGGCAGCCTTTCGTGTTCGTTTTCTAGGTCTGCCCAAAACTTGAGAGTCTTTAGTTTACAACAGAAGTCTTTAATGTTTCACTCAATGCTGGCAGCAAAACTAGTCACAATGTCTGCACACACACTGTCTGCCCACAGGATAAACTATATACAAAACATCTCTCTTTGTCCTGTGCAGTGCCACTTGCTGCACGGGAGGAGCAACGGGTCCTCCCACCCCACACAGTCCACCAAACATCACATTCCCCCTTTCCAGTTTGAACATCTCCATTTGGCTGGGCCTTGTTTCACTCTTTTTTTCCCAGCCGTTTATGCGTTTCAATACTCTTGCTAAAGGCTCAGAATCAACAGAGTTTTCCTCAGTGTTCTCTTTTGAAGAGATATCAGTATTTGCTTTATCTGTATGCTGTTATTTCTCCACTTGACTGTATTTGTTCTCGGCGGTCGTCAGCGTTTTGGATGCGAGCGCGATTGGTTCTTCCTCGCCGTTCAGCGCCGTTTGTGAGATTACTGCTCCAAGACCAGACGGCGATGCATCGGCAGCCAGCGAGATCGGCTTCGATGGGTCATAGTGGACAAAACGCATCTTCTGAGCAAGCATCTCCTTCAACCTGGTGAATGCATGGTCACACTCTTTGGATCAGTGCCATTCGACATCCTGTTTTCGCATGTTATTCTCGCACTTGCTGACCATGTTGCAATCCGTGGTCGATGACAATGCCATAGTTGATCCATCGTAGATCAAGGCGTTCATGTCAAGCTTGAAAGCATGGATCCAGTCGATGGGCACAGGGATGTACCTTCTTTACCAACGACGATCAACGGCAACATCTGTCATACCATTACAGGAAACGGCGACAGTACATTTGCTTTTCATGGGAATGTGCTGTCGTCTGTATACGAAACGGCAGATGTTGGCTGGTTTCAGTTTCGGCGATCCGATCCTCTCCCAGATGTCCTTACCCACTAGCGACACAGCCGCACCTGTGTCCACCTGGAACTGTAGATCGACGTTCGAGACCCGCAGCGAAATCCTCGTCTTGTCGGTGATCGTAGACACACCGAGCACTTCAATGGAAATGGTCTCCATGAATAGGTCGACTGTGTTTTGTGCTTTCTTGCCCTTTTGCAGCTTTCCTACGAATTGACACACTGCCTGGAGATGACCTTTTCAATAACAGGCATAACAAACGGACTTGATATACGGGCACTCACGGTGATGATGAGCAGTCGAGCTGCACCAGTAGCAGGGTTTTGATCCTCCCCACACAGGGGAAAGGCTCTTCTGAAACTGTCCCACCTTCTCCAGATTTGTTCTGGGTCGATCAAGTGGTTTCTGGCGTTGCGGACGAGTCTGACGAACTGTATGCACCTCCTGAGGGAGCTTCGACGCTGTTTCGCCGGCCATTTTGTGCAGTTCTTTACTCAGCAGCTTGGCCATCTTTGCACACTGCAGCACATTCTTCAATGAGGCGTCCGATTCCTTGAGAATCGCCTGCTGGATGAATGCGTGCCTGCAGCCCATGACCAGTCTATCCCGCAACACATTGTCTTGGCACTTTTCGCAGCATTGTGTTTTTAAAATCACATGCCTTTGCTTGGTGTGAAGTTCGGCAAGAAAATCTGAAGAATCCCACTTCTGACACCACTTTCGTGTTCGTTTTCTAGGTCTGCACAAAACTTGAGAGTCTTTAGTTTACTCAATGCTGGTCACAATGTCTGCCCGCATACTGTCTGCCCATAGGATAAACTATATACAAAACATCTCCCTTTGTCTAGATATGTTACAATACTTACCTTCAGCGGCGCTGCATTTCTGCCACTGGCCGTGTGCGCAATTTTGGCGCGTTTGAGGGGGGAGGCAGGGTTAAAACGCGGTTTTCACTACCTGGTCCTGGATTATATTTTGTTGGAATGCAGGTTTTGGCTGAAGAATCGTTCCGACGGCCGTTCTGTGTGTTTTTTAAAAAAATTAGCCCGACAAGTTAATCGCTGGAGTGATTTAAAAATCAGCTTCTGAAGCCGACAACGGGGACGGATTTTATGTAGGGGACAGGTAAAAGAAAGTAGTTTATTTTTATGTATAAAAGTGGTTCTTAAGATGCATTTAATTCACATTTTAAGTAGCGAAACGGTGATGTAGTCCCCATACGAACCGGCAGTGTTTTTGCTGCCGATACGAGTGTAAATCCACCGCAACCTCAACGTTCCAATTGATCGCGTTCCAGAAAAACCCACTCGCAAGATGATTTAAATGGCCATTAATTTACAGGTATTAAACATTAAATTCCTTCCATTTGGCCTATAAACCCATGACAATGAGATTTAAAAACTATGTTATATTGTGAATTCTTGTGTGAATGTTATTTGGACACTTAGGCTATTTAAAAATGTTAATCTATTCTTAAGAAATGGATAGATGTTTAGATCTAGTAATTGCATTTTGTAATTAGCTACAATTAGGTAACTAACTAATGATATGCTTTAATTTCAAGTCATCTAAGTAAGATTGTTTCATATTTGTTTCAGAATGCTTCAATCTACAATAACTGAAAATGTCTTTCAGTTCTCTTAATTTTTAAGAAAGTTATGGGCTTTTGACTGTCCTCGATCACAGCTTTTGTGTTAAGTCAATGAAAAAGCAATAGGGAACAAGATGCTAATTTCCGAGTATGAAAATGGCCATCACTTTTTTAATACTGAAGATATGAAAGTGAATTAGGTGTCAAATTAAACTTATTTTTATGCTTTATCTGATGGGATAAATTACAGACTTGATTTTTAAAATTTCAAAATTTTGTAACATTGCTACTTTGTCCTGTGCAGTGCCACCTGCAACGGGTCCTCCCACCCCAAACAGTCCACCAAACATCACACAGCCCAGTGAGTTAAACTGTGTAGGAAAGAAGAAGTGTCTCGACCCGAAACGTCACCCATTCCTTCTCTCCAGAGATGCTGCCTGTCCCGCTGATTTACTCCAGCATTTTGTCTACCAGTGTGTTGAATTGATAGAATTGATAGAATTGATAGAATTGATAGAATTTATTGCCACACAACCAGGGTCGGTGGAATTTTGGGTTGTCAGCAGCGGTACAATAATAAAGAACACACAACCACAATAAAAATGTAACACAAACATCCACCACAGCATTCATCACTGTGGTGGAAGGCACAGAACTTGGCCAGACCTCCTCCATTTTCCCCCGTGGTCGGGACCTCCACCCTCCGCAGCCGTTGCTGCGGGCGTCCAGATGATAAGGGACAAAGTCAAAGGCAAGGTAAGTCCAGGATCGGCTCTTCCCCACCGGAGACCGCGGCTTCAGGCTGGTGTAGGCCGCAGGCCGGCGGTCGAAGATTTAAAGTCCCCGCCGCGCCGCAGCCAGAAGCACCGCAGACCGCAGGGCCGGTGGTCGAAGCTCCCCTCCAGGGGTGATGGTAAGTCCATGCCGGACCCGTGGTAGAAGTTGGCCGCGGGCCGGCAGTGATGGCTTCTTCTTCCCCCGGGTCCCCCACGAGGGATCCCGGGCTGTAGACGCCGCGCCAGCTGGAGCTGTGCAGACCGCGGCTTCAGGCTGCCGGCTGCCCCGGGCCAGCCAAACGGAGCGCTTCCCTCCAGCGAGCCCCAGCGAGGGCTCACCCGCTCCACGCCGAGAGTCCACGCTGCGCCCGCCGCTGAAGCCCCGGGCGCGTCTCCGGGAAAGGCCGCGCCGATCCTTGCTGTTAGGCCACGTGGGAGGCGACCTGGAAAAAGTCGCCTCTCCGTGGAGGAGGCGGCCGAAACGGTTTCCCCCTTACCCCCCCACACCACCCCCCACACAAAACACACCGAGAAACATCAAAAACACACTTTAAAACATACAAAAAAATATAAAAGAAGTTGAAAAAACTAACGCGCTGCTGACAGGCTGCTGCCACTGCAGCGCCTCCTACCTCATGTTAAACTGCTCTGTGGTCCCTACAAAGAATGACAACCCTTCTGCTTACACAAAAGAGCAAGACTGTGTCGAAATGAGATAATTAAAGTGTCCAGAAAAACAGGCTTGTAGTAGGGAAAAAAAGCTACTAATATCAATATAATTGCCATTCTATCTGGTTTTCCATGATATAAAAATACAGATATTCTGGCTTTGAGATGTTGCTCCAAACTTCAACAAAGAAATATTAAGGATTTGTTTCATGTGAACCAAAATATGAACTCAATGAACTGTAATCTTTTTTTTTGCCCATTAAGTTCATGTGATAGGAGCAATATTAGGCCATTTGGCTCATTGTCTACTCCGCCATTCAATCATGACTGAACTTAACCCCATTCTCCTGCCTTCTCCCAATAACTCCTGACACCCATACTAATCACGAATCTATCTATATCTACATTAAAAATATTCATTGACTTGGCCTCCACAGCCTTCTGTGGCAATGAACTCCACAGATTCACCAGCCTTTGACCAAATAATTGCATATTTTGATCATGTGAAATGCCTGCACTTTTCCAACTATCTCTATTCTGGAAACGAATGGAAAGCATTTCATTAATTGGAAACTTTTTCTCACTTTCTTTATCAGATTTGCTCTGTCCCACAACTGCCCCATCCCTGAAGGAATCTTACGACAGCTAATGTTTCTGTCCTAACTTTGGCTTTTTAATGGCTACTAGACCAAGTGGGACCCATTGGGTCCCTGTCACATGGGCTGTCTGGTCCCCCAACACAACCCTTTCCCCCCACGCAATATTCCACCACTCATCCATAGGCCCCAACTGTGCAGGGGCGGCTCATTTCGCTCCAAAAAATGCTGCCAGGAAATAAAATTGGATTTCAGCCATGATCATATTGAATGGCGGTGCAGGCTCGAAGGGCTGAATGGCCTACTCCTGCACCTATTTTCTATCTTTCTATGTTTCTATGTTTCACTTGCTGCCAGGACTCAGTGTCCTGTGATTGCAATATTGTTGTGAGCAGGCCCAGCAAAGATTTTGATTTTGGACACTGAGAAGTTAAGTTAAAAGTAACATTTTTAAAGTTTTAAATGTGAATAACTTGTAAAATTTACCAACAATCTGAACGAAACTTGATACACCACACACCATGACAATGGTGAGTAAGGTGGTCCAAACATTGTAGCGCTATCGTGTATGGTTTTGGCATAATTCAGGGCATGAATCGGACGCACGCACACACACAGACAAGATGAGATTTTAGTAATGTACTAGACCAAGTGGGACCCGTTGGATCCCTATCACACAGGAGGCCTGGTCCCCCAACACAACCCATTCCCCAAACACAATATTCCACCACTCACCTGTTCCCCCAATGCACCCTGTTCCACAATGCAAGATCCCACCACTCACCCATAACACCCAACTGCGCAGGGACCACTCATTTCCTCTTATCCCCCAGCACTCCCTCTCCCTCCTCTTCAGCCTCCCTCTTTTTAACTTTAAAAAAAAGTGCAATTGCACTTGCTGTCAGGACTTTAAAAAATAATCCAGTTGCACTTCTCCTGCCTCCCCCAGTTTTAAATGTGAATAAGTTGTAAAATACACCATCAATCTGAATGAAATTTGATACAACACACCACAGGACAATGCTGAGTAAGGTGGTCCACAAATTATAGCACTATCGTGTGTACCATTTTGATGTAATTCAGGCCTTGAATCTATCCACCTCAGCCTTAAAAATATCCAAAAATATGGCCTCTACACCCTTCTGCAGTAAAGAATTCCACAGATTCACCACCATCTGACTAAAGAAATTTCTCTTCATCTCCTTCCTAAAAGAACATCCTTTAATTCTGAGGCTTTGAACTCTAGTCCTAGACTCCCCCCCTAGTGGAAACATCCTCTCCACATCCACTCTATCCAAGCCGTGCACTATTCTGTATGTTTCAGTGAGGTTCCCCCTCATTCTTCTAAACTAGAAGCGAGTACAGGTCCAGTGTGGATAAACACTCCTCACAGGTTAACCTATTCATTCCTGGGATCATTCTTGTAAACCTCCTCTGGACCCTCTCCAGAGCCAGCATATCCTTCCTCTGACATGTCTTGATTGCATTGACGTAATTGGGCTTTACATTGGACTGTGAATTCGGCTACATGACTGCAAGAACTAAATAAGCTCTGTAGCCATCAATGCCAGTTTTGAATAAATCATTCATTAAAAAATCTCCTATTATTCTCTGCATAATGTAATCATTAAACTGTTATTGGATTCATGTTTGCATATGATCAAACAACTATTCAAATTGTTTAAATATAAACAGAGTCATAGTAGAAAAAGGTGTTTCTATGCTTGAAAGGCAGTGACATAAAACCTGATGAATTAATGTCAGTACTGGCATTGTTCATGTTACTGCCAGGGTTTCGAACGAACGTTCATTTCTCCCACTTGGACTGGCAACAGGCTTGTGTGTTCGATTTGGGTATCAGCCTACCATCCCCACCCCCGCTTAGTTGCTCTAACCATATCCAAATCTCAATATAAAGTAGCATCTGCTGTAGGGTCACAGAACAAAAGATTGTTTTGTTCGAAAACAAAATGATTGCTTATTGGAGTGTGTGGCACAGGGAGTAATCCCGAGATTACAACCCTGAAGGACTTTTTTTTTAGCTTTCTACCTCACCACCTACACTTTTTGTGCAGGACCTACTCTCTCCCATTTGCCTATATCATTTGTTTCTATGTGGTTCATGACCTCTGGCTGCTCTCCCTCCCTTTTCAGAATGTTCTGTAGACTTTGAAGCCTTTGCATATGTAATAAGCACCTTAATTTCCATTTGAAACTTCCATGAAGATTTGCTTGGCAGTGTCAGGACTGACGGCCTTAGTGTTCAGTAAATGTACAGTTCAAGGCTGAAACTGTCAAGGTGACATATCATATTACACTCAACTGAGTGTGGAGCCAAGAGGGGCAGTAATGTTTTACTTCCCCCACAATAAAATGCCCTGTTCCTGTGCAATACTGCTCTACGTTATACAGAGATTAGTAGAGTTTAGAGATACAGCGCGGAAACAGGCCCCTCGGCCCACTGAGTCCGAGCCGACCAGCGATCCTCGGACACTAATACTATCCTACACACACCAGGGACAATTTACAATTCTACCAAACCAATTAGCCTGTACGTCTTTAGAGTGGGGGAGGATACCGGAGATCCTGGCAAAAACCCATGCAGGTCACGGGGAGAACGTACAAACTTCGTAAGACACTAGGGTAGGCACAAAGTGCTGGAGTAACTTAGTGGGCCGGGCAGCATCTCCATCTCTGGACAAAAAGGATGGGTGATGTTTTGGGTCGGGACCCTTCTTCAGACTGAAAATAGAGGGAGGTGGGGGGGTGAAGAAGTGGAGGCGACAAAAGACCAAGACCAATCATGGCCAGCTACAAATGACCTCAGGCAGGGCGGTGCCCGGTAGGTCCATTGTTGGCCAGCAAGAAGAAAACAATGTGGGGAATTATGGAACTGGTTAAATGACTAAGGTGGCAGAAGGTGAGGAAGCGGAGGAGGGGTGAAGGGAGTGTAAGTAGAAATTACCTTAAAATTAGAGCATTCAATGTTCATACTGTTGGGTTGTAAGCTAACCAAGCGAAATATGAGGGGCTGTGCTCCAGCAATGGAGGAGGCCCAGAACATAGAAGTCAGTATGGGAATGGGAAGGGGAGGTAAAATGGCTGGCAACCAGGAGATCCTGTAGGCCGAGGTGGAAAGAGTGCCAACTTTCAGCGAAACGGTCGCTGAGTAAGTTTGGTCTCACAGATATATGGGAGCCCACATCGGGAACACCAGATGCAGTAGCTGAGGTTAGAGGAGGTACATGTGAGAACCTCTGCCTAACCTGAAAGGACTGTCGGTATCCCTGGTTGGAGTTTAGGGAGGCGGTATAATGATAGGTGTCACATCTCCTGCGGTTGCATAGGATAGTACCTGGGGAGGCGCTGGTTGGGTGCGAAGGGATAAGTGAACCAAGGAGTTTCGGAGGGAGCAGTCCCTGCGGAAGGCGGAAAGGGGTGAAGATGGAAAGATCTGATTAGTGGTGGGATCCCTTAGGAGTTGACGGAAAAGTTGGAGGATACTGTATTGGATGCGGAGGATGGTGGAATGAAAGGTGAGGACCAGGGGAACCCCGTCGTTGTCTGGGGGAGGGGGAGTGCGAGTAGAACTACGGGACACAGAGGAGACATGTGTGAGGGCCTCATCTATGGCAGGAACCCACGTTCTCTGAAGAATGAGGACATCGCGGATACCATGCTGGGGCCTCAAATAAAAATGCAGGGATTGGAGAGATACAGATTATGTACAAGCAGAGGAAATTAGTTTATCTTAGCATCATGTTCGGCCCAGACCGGCCCAGGGACTGTTCCTGTGCTATATTGTTCTGTTCTAATAAGCTGCAGGAAAAAGGAATTCTAAGCCATGAAGTGATCATTCTTACCACTGGTACAGCCAATTGGAGCATTTGTGGGTTCTCCATTAGACACACAACTTTTGTTGGCATCAATCTGCACTGAGAATGTGTCTGCTGCAGGTAAATTGGTTAGGATTAAAGTTGACATGTGGGTTAATTTTTGCAGGCAAATTTGAGACCATGCTCCGCAAGTATTCTCGACTGATACATTCAAAAGTTTAATTGAGGAGCAAAGATCAGAACAGTGGTCTTGAACTTCTACAGGTGTACAGTAGAGAGTATATTGACTGGTTGTATCACGGCCTGGTTCGGCAACTTGAACGCTCAGGAGCGAAGAAGACTGCAAAAAGTTACAGGAGTCGCTGCCTCGAAAAGGCAGCCAGCATCATCAGAGACCCACATCACCCTCATTTCACCCCTGCCATAAGGAAGTAGATATAGGAGTCGGAAACCTGTAACATTAGGAACAGCTTCTTCCCTCCAACCATCAGACTATTAAACACAACAGCCTCCAAATAAGTTCTGAACTACATAGACTTGGGAGCATTGGTTTTGTCCTTTGTCTTATTATTGTGTGTTTGTTTTTATGTATCTGTATATATATATATATATATATATATATACACACACACACATAAAACTCTGATCTTGGATGTGTATTTATTTGTTTATGTGTTTGTGTGTAATCACATCTTCGTGAAAAAATGATGCGGTAACGATAAAATGTTTACATATTCCGGTAGAGATTTTTCCCGTGGTCCAAAATCGTCTCTGAAAATTTCAGGTTTTATTTCTCGAGTTATTACTGAAAATGTTCAAAAATCTGACAAAACTTTGAAATAAAAATGACTGTCTTTCGCTGATGACGTCACCATGGGTCAGCGTGCCCTTCTTCCTCGCGCTGCGTGTGACGTCACCCACCCCCCCCCCCCCCACACGACCTCTCCCTCCTCCCCCCCGTTATTCAAGAATCTGCCCACCCCGCTCCAAAAGACGCAGAAAGAACGAGCAAGTCGGGCCCACCACGCTCGTCGGCCGCCCCGCTCGCCGGCCGTCCCGCTCGCCGAGTCCACGTCCCCTCCTCTCTGCCCTTGTTGAGGGGACGGGACCGAGTTGTCGGGTCCTCGGGTCAGGTCCTGTCTCTCTGCCCTCCCTCTCTCTGCCCTCCCTCTCTCTGCCCTCCCTCTCTCTTCCCCCCTCTCTCTTCCCCCCTCTCTCTTCCCCCTCTCTCTTCCCCCTCTCTCTTCCCCCTCTCTCTGCCCCCCTCTCAGCCCTCCCTCTCTCTGCCCCTCTCTCTCTGCTCCCTTCTCTCAGCCCTCCCTCTCTCTGCCCTTCCTCTCTCTCCCCTCCCTCTCTCTGCCATCCCTCTCTCTGCCCCCCTCTCTCTTCCCCCTCTCTCTGCCCCCTCTCTCTGCCCCCCCTCTCTCAGCCCTCCCTCTCTCTCTCTCTGCCCTCCCTCTCTCTGACCTCCGTCTCTCTGCCCTAAATCTCTCTCCCCACTCTCTCTCTCTGCCCTCCCTCTCTCTGCCCTTCGCTCTCTGCACTCCCTCTCTCTCTCTGCCCCCTCCCTCTTCTATCTGCCCACTCTCTCTACCCCCTCCCTCTCTCTGCCCTCTCTATCTCTCTGCCCCCTCCCTCTCCCTCTCTAGCCATGCCTGCGAGTTGGGGGTATGCGTGAGTGGATAGGGCGGGGATGGGGTAAAAGGAGCGAATGACTAATATTAATATAATATCAAGGGGGGTGGTTAGTGTGTGTGTGGAGGTGGATAGTGTGTCTATGACGCCGCAGGTATGTGTGTGTGCTTATATATACATACATATGTATATATATATGTATATTTGTTTATATATATATATATATAGGGGGTGTGCACGTAAGGTCATAGGGCTTGACGCACGGAGCTGCTCAATCCATCTGGAGGACATCCGTAACTTCCGGTATATGTTATTAATGCAGGAAACGCGTACTTTCCTACCTGTTAAAAACCGCCAAAATGTTGAATTTCTGCGCTGTAAAAAATTGTGGAAGTCGGGGTAAGTGTGAGAGACATGTACCCAACTTCAGAATTCCAAAAGTGAAGCGAAATGAAGGTAAAGAGAAGCGAGAGCTGAAGGGACAACAACAGCTAAAGTGCTTGGCGAACATTGGCCGTGCAGATATCGGAATTGAAAATATTGGGAATTATCGCATTTGCTCACTGCATTTCATCAACAGTAAGGCATTATTTGTGGTTTTCTTGATTCCTTTGGTATCTAAAAAGTCTCAGAAGTGATAAATCTGGCTGTACTTTGCTTCAGAGGCGTTTTCTTTTTGTATGTAAAAACCCACTTGAGAACCATGGGCGATTTAAAAAATTTACAGCCAGATTTATCACTTCTGAAACTTTTTAGATGCCAAAGGAATCAAGAAAAAACACAAATAATGCCTTAGTTGATGAAATGCAGTGAGCAAACGGCCAATGTTCGCCAAGCACTTTGGCTGTTGTTGTCCCTTCGCTCTCGCTTCTATCTACCGTAATTTCTCCTCACTTTTGGAATTCTGAAGTAGGCTAAATGTCTCTCACGCTTATCCCGATTTCCATAATTATTTACCGTACAAAAATTGACAATTTCGGTGGGCTAAGCTGGAAACAATGGTAAGTGCTTACCTGCAGTTCATCGCGTGTACTCCACTTGGCGTAGCGTAGCAACAGTACGGGTCATGGGTCGTGACCCGACTGCTGTGAAACCTCCCTATACAAATATATATGTATACATAGAAAAATGTGTGTACGTTCATATATATACTGTATATATACACACACTGAACTTTGCCTTTTCATTTATTATATTGTTTACAGTGTACTATGTTTACATATTCTATTGTGATGCTGCAAGTAAGAATTTCATTGTTCTGTCTGAGACATACGACAATAAAACACTCATGACACACTCGATTCCCTGAATTTCTTTGCACCTCTCACAAGGTGATGATGCCTTCAGCCGCGGGTGTCAGGGACCGGGACACCCGCCTCCGTCAGTCCGTGTAGAGCGCCGCTCTCCTGGCAAGTGCTGGAACTGCAGTGGGTTGGCCAGCGGGGGAGACCGGGCCAACTGCCACTGAAACTCCGTGTAGAGAGCGCCCCTCCCCTGGCTGGAGCGGGAACTGCAGTGGGTTTGGCCAGCGCTCGTCAAAGGAGAAACCAACGCTGCCCGATCCGATCGCCCCTGTTGTTCGGGAGTCAAGATGGCGTCCGGTAGCGTTTGATGGATGCCAGGAATTGGCAGGTTTGTGCCAAGACGCGAGATCAGATCTAGCTGCCCCCACAAGTCGAGGGTGACCGAGTGATTGAGTAAAATAAGTCGGTTTAATGGTGGGCTGTGAGGGTAATAGTGGCTCTATCCGCTCCAAGGCGCAGCGCCGTGCGGGGCAGACGGTTCAAAATGGCTTTTCTTCGCCTGCGCCAGGAGTCGATTTTATGGCGAAATAAATGTCCCACCGGCTCCGGCCGTCGTCTGGGTGTCGGGGAGCCGTAGAAAGTCCAATGTAAACAAAATACGGGTTTGTCTTGACAGTTAGCAGCCAGTTTTTCCCTATCGTCGACGCGCTCTGTTGCTGTAATTGGCGTTTATTTGCGGCTGCCAGGGCCTGGTTTCAAGGGCTTGCTCTCAGTTTTGGGAATTGTTATGTTTAATAATTCCATGTACACTATGGAAACACAAGCCTGAGTTTATTACTCTCTAGGAGTTCAACCTCCGTCAACAGGCGGTTAGAATCGGCGTTTAAAATACTTTTGTTTCATATGTAATACGTGCACTTTTATTAATTTCCCCAATGGTCGCCAGGCCGAAAAGTGTTATCTATGGCGATTAGGAATGTTTGCCTACTAGTTCATTTAAAAAAAAAAATTTACCAATGGCGACGGTCATAATTCATGTTCTTCACATAAATGTTCGTGATTGAGGAGTTACTAAACCAGAGACTGCAAATAGGCAGTCAATTCAATTCAAAATGTATACTTCTCCCTCTTGAGTAGTCTTTTTCCCTTTTAAAATGAAGTTGTGATTTTTATTGCCTTCATTGGGTAATTATGCTTCTAGATGAAATATTGTGGTTATTTTTAGGAATTAATTTGAGCCATTTAATTTTGTGTTTTCTCAACCCCGAGGGAATAATCTCTGCAATGTTTTCCGGTACGTTAATCAGTAATTCAAGGATACGATAGCTCTTTATTTACAGGTGAAATGATAAAGATCAAATTGAATTTTTAAAAACGTTTTCTATGCTTTATTGGTTTGGTTATTGTTCTCTACTTAAATGTTGTGTTGGGTGAAAACACTGGACTTCAGCACCATGGAAACGCAAGCAACATTCCATGGAGGGAGAAGGTGTCATCATTCTTAATTCGCCCAATAGGAATAATTACTGTGGGCCCACAGTGGTAAACAATTAAAAATAAAGGGCAGCCTCCTCGCATGTCATGGTGAAGGGACAGTTTAAAAGAAACAAATTCTTTATGCAATATAGGAAAAGCAGGGCTGGATATTTATAAGAGTTTAATTAATGAAATCAACTGAAGGATTAAAACATTGATTAAAACATTGGGCCTGGATTAATATATGCACAAACTTTTCTCAGTCCAAAAATAAAGAGCTGCCTTCTTTCCTTCTTTTACTAATACCTAAAATATTGCCCTTTTATATACGACATTTTTAGCAATAATTTAAATTAAAAAAAATAATTTAAAAATGTTGCCCAATAAAATCTTAGTATTTTAATTCTTAAAGGGAAAACAGAACTGTTTTAAGTGGTAGTAGATATTAAATCAAATGCATATAAGACGTTTTCTACTAAGATTTGTGCATTTAGATAAAATGGTGAGAAAAGAGTCACATCATGGGCAGTAAGTGATTTTCTATTGAACAATAGATCAGGTTTTGATCTATAAATGACAATCGTCTAATGAGGGTCTCGACCCAAAACGTCACCTATTCCTTCTCACCAGAGATGGTCCCTGTCCCGCTGAGTTACTTCAGCATTCTGTGCTTATCCCCGAAATTGTTGATATGTGTGATTGGGACAAGCTATTCATTCTGGAAGCTGAAATCTCTTTATTCTAGCCTATACATATTCATTAAAGTTGGTCAAGAATGGAAACCTGGTCATGTTTCATGCCAAGTACGGTTAGTACTTTTATCTGCAAGTGAAGTAAATTATTTCAACAGCGTCTAAGAAATAGGATTGTCAGTTTGCATGGCATAAGTACTCAAGATATACACTGAGCCATTGAGAGAAAGCTCACCTTTTCTCTTAACTTTTCTATTTAAAATTGAATATGTTTTTATCCAATATCTCCAATTGTGTGATTGGTGTTTGGGAACATAAAATTTGTCATAACTGGGGAACAGAGAAAACTTACTTAATGAACATTGGTATGGGCATTGTTTCATTTTTTAAATCTCTTAACCTTAAAGCTTGAATGATTTTAGGAAATGTACGTAAGACAACTTGTGCAATCTTTAATTCAATTCTATGGGAACTGTAAAATGATACTATTATGCTCTTAATATAGATTTATTTTTTAAATAAAAAGTGCAGTGCTGTATTAATGTATCATTTGTTTTGGATTGGAAGGGTGACAAAAGATTTTGGTTGGTTAAAAGCAGAGTTAAAATCCCATTTGGAATCTTTGCTCAAGCAGTGGAACAACTGAAGTATCAGGAAGGGATATGAAATAGAGTTGGACTTTTCAGGTTCAAAATTCCATTGAGAAGTCTCTTCAGGTTTTTGTTCTTGGCATTAAATTGAATTGCACAGTGCTAGGTTTGCAGCGGTTGTGATAATTGAAAATGGATAATTGAAATAATTGAAAATGGATATATTGATTTATAATGATAGATGATCACTGTGGATGTAAAAATAAAAAATGTTAAGTTTTTAATGCCTGTGATTACGTTTCAAAGTCCAGCACAGAGATCCAAATTTATTTCTGAGATAAAGTTACAATTTAATGGCAATGCACCAGTGGGAAAATATCAGGTATCAAACATAAAAAGTGGCGGGAATACATATCTGAATCATCTATCCAATACAGTACTAGAAATTTTGAAGTGAAATTTCTCAATTAAGATATGTTCATTTCACGTGAGTTTCTTTCAGAACTCTTTCCCTGAATCTAATGAAATTCATGTACTTAATATTCTTCATGTTTTTCAAAGTATTTGAGTGATTTAATGTGCATTAATGCTCCATTTGAAATTAATAATTCTCATTAAAATAATTAGTTCTCTCAAATTGAAAACCACATGAACAAATTAGTTTCTTTCATTGTTGCGTGAGCTTTATCCTGACATTACAGTTCCTTGCAATCAGGTTGTTGAACTGAAGCATTGATTTGTTTTGCAAATAAAAATAATACTGTTGAACAGTTTTCTATGTTGAACTGGCTTTCAAATTTTAAATAAACTGGAACTGTTGAAGTTCCAATCATTCCTCCCTCATGGACACATTGATTTTCCCTGAATGAAAGGTGCCTTAAGACATGCAAATATTAAACAAACACAAAATAGTCTTATTGGTCAATTGAAAGTGGTGGAAAGCTTTTGTTGAATACAATATCTCAATATATACTCAATAAACATACTGCTGGCTATTTTAAAGATGGTTAACTGGGGGGGGGGGGGGGGTAGCTATCTTTGTAGATGACAGCATTTATGGTATATTTGGATAATTTAGTTTTACATTCTTTTAATTACTTCGAACAAAATGATATTTGAAGGGCATTCCAATTTCAACAATTTTAACTTAGTTTTGGTCAGTTTGGTTTCTATTTACTACATTTTTTTCAAACTACTCGAGCTAGATTAAGGTATAACATTTTGAACAACAATGATGTATTCTGTTATAATAAGTGATAGGAGCATAATTAGGCCATTCGGCCCATCAAGTCTACGCCATTCAATCATGGCTGATCTACCTCTTCCTCCGAACTCCATTCTCCTGCCTTCGCTCCATAGCCCCTGACACCCGTACTAATCAAGAATCTATCTCTGCCGTAAAAATATCCATTAACTTGGCCTCAGCTTTCTATGGCAAAGAATTCCACAGATTCACCACTCTCTGACTATAGAAATTCCTCCTCATCTCTTTCCTAAAGGAAAGTCCTTTAATTCTGAGGCTATGACCTCTAGTTCTAGACCTTCCCACCAGTGGAAATATTCTCTCCACATCCACTCTATCCAAGCGTTTCACTATATGCTAAGTTTCAATGAGGTTCCCGTTCATTCTTCTAACCTTTAGTGAATA